>NC_134265.1:28376828-28676828 GCF_031893055.1 Leptodactylus fuscus | reverse complement strand
TGTCCTCTAACGCCGACAACATTCCATTCGGAATCGTGAAAATGTTCACAGTTCAACTCCGCGACCACCGAGATGCTCTCCATAGAGCAAAAACACATTGTCACCCCGCTTTGACGGACTCCTGGTAAAAGTTCATCATCCCATAGAATTTACTTTCCACAAAGTATCCCTCGAAACTGGTCCAACAAAAGCAGGATGAATTGACTACAGTCTGGTTCCAGCCCAGCGTGCTACGTAGGAGGTTTGTTTTCGTACCACCTCCTCTTTCCAACGTGCTAGGTTCCAATACTTGACACTTGGGTTCTCACAGTGAAGGACCTTGTAAATCCTCGACGTTCCCGGTAACTTTCAGTCATTTCAATTGCACCTCTGCAACAACATATTCAAAGCATATTCCATCCTGTTCCTCAGGTCATTCGACCCACCAGACATTAGTAGCGTACTCAGACGGAAGGTCGTGGACATCCTATCTTCATTGATGTAGGTCAGCAGATACTCGTCGCTTTGGTTGGCTATGATGATTTTTGTGTGATCGTGGTAGAAATTTACCTGTTCAAGAAGAAAAGGAACCATTTAAGTCACTTTCACTCCATATTGGCTAGGTCCACACATTGGAAACCCACAAAAACCATGGTTGGCCCAACCGAAGAATAATCAGTTACCTGAAATGTGCCATCGTTGAACAGCATCATGAGGGCCTTGTCAGACTTTAGCCATTGAAGGAGATATAACCGAGGTCTGCACACATCTGTTACACTGGGCAAGTCACCCCCCTATGGAGAAAACCAAAAAGCATCATGAGTCAGTGCAAAAATACATACTATATGCATCAATTAGTGTAGGAATTGGACCAGATATGGATTATTGATAACATAGCATACAGCTCTATTGCAGGGAAATTAGAAGTGTGCACAGTGCAAAAAGCATAGCACGCCATGTTGTGGCTTTTGTACACGTGGCACTTGTTACATACATTTATTGCATTGCCTACTGAAGTATGAAACGTGAATACTTACATCCATGAGATTCTCCTCCATGTAGTGAGAGAAGTATTTCAAGACAGTAACTTGGCTGATGAATTGCTCCGGCGCTTCAGTAGCAGCAAAGATGGAACACTGGCCAAGTTCAGCATAATAGTGCACAGTCCTGCAAAAATGGAAGAGCCATAAGTATAAGACATCCAGGCCGGAGGAATGAACACCGAATAGATAACCAATGAGACAGTCCATGTAGGATACTCACTTTTTGTCAGGCAGAAGACTCATGTGCGCCCCATTATTAAACAGCACGCCAACCGTGTGATCCGACAGCTGGTAACCAAAGCCGTATTTGTTGGAGTAGTCGACCCATTTTGTCACCCAGTGGAATGAGGTGGTCAAGTGTTCTTTTGGAATACAATCTGAATCCGGCATGTTTTCTAAGCAGCCTCTGAGGACTCTGGCGACAGTATCAGCCACGCTGCCCATCGTGCTGTCTTCTAGACCTGAAAGCAAGCAAAATGGACACATTACTACCAATTACAAGCCAGTGTGTGCCTAGGGAAGACTTGGCATCTATTCAGCAATCTGAACTACCAGCCTGCTCAGTGCAATTATCATCTTGTCCTGGTTTATTTCGGGCAGCAAGAACATTTTATAATTGTGCTGTCAATGTGCTGACTTGTGGCAGTGCCAAGGCAGCTGAGAGTCTAATTGTGCGGGGTGATAATTCATCTACTAGGACAGAGACTGTCAATAGACCTGATAGGTTAGACTTACATTCGCTGCTGCTGCTACAGCTGCCCAGGGTCCCACGGACAATCATTCGTATCGTGTCTCCCATCTGCTGCTTGTCAGGCTTGTCAAGGGCATTTGACTTTGAGACGGTTTTGCTCTCCTGCAAGGCAAGAACAAAGAACATGAGAATCAAGCTGAAGACCCATCATCCAATAGGTTCCAAAAATAGACCCCGCACAACAGCATCAAACCCCCTCCCAAAAGCAATCAAGCTCAACCAACCTCATCCGTTCTGGGATTCTGCTGAGATATGGAGGTTTTCTTCAAGTCTTGTCTCAGCTTGTAAATTTCTTCATCTTCCTTTGCTAGTTTATCTGTAAAGCAACAGAGCCTGTTAGATACCAACACAAGACAAGATCTGGAGACGCTATAGGTTCCCACTTTATCAATAACCAGAAACTTACTATGATTATCCAAGTATTTTGCCTTCTCTTTCTTCCCACCAAACAGAGCTGCAGCTGCTTTCTTGAAGAAGCTCTTAGCTGGGCTTGACAGGTGGAAGTCCGGAGCCGTGTGACAACAACTAGAAGGAAGCCTGTCTGGTGTGAAGCCCTGGAGGGAAAAGCAGCAGCCAGTTAGTGTCTGAACATGGGATGAGCACCAAGTACAAAGCGCACATTCCCAGGAATGAATCACCACCAACCTGGGTGAAGAAGTCGTGCTGAATGATTTCATCAAGGCTGGGCCTGTCCTCGGGGTTTCTGGACAACATGCTGGCTATAAGATGCTTTGCAGATGACATTAGTGAAGACGGCAGAGAGTACCTCGCCTCCCGGATGCATCTGTAGGTTTCTTTAAGATTTGTGGTTTCAAATGGAGGTCTTCCAAGCAGCATGGTATACCTTTAGTGAAGAAGAAGAAATTTAAGGACACGTTCTCCAATTTTTGTTACGGTCACATATACAAGTTACTACTAAATGGTATATACATTGCAATGCTGTATCAGTCCATAAGCAGCAGAGATACTTACATCACACAACCCAAAGCCCAGATGTCAGATTCGCAGCCGTGCCCTTGTTTGTTAAGCACTTCAGGTGAGAGGTAATTTGGTGTGCCGCATATCGTTCTGCGGAGAAAGCCATGGACAAAAAAAATTAGCCAACTAGATCACATGCATAGGAGATGTGCAGAGGTGTATCCGAATTCACAGAACAGGGGGGGCGTATATCATTCAGTAGCCCTACCTTCTTCTTTGTTCCATAGGTTCCAGTCTTGCTGCCAGGCCAAAGTCGCCCACTTTTAGATCCATGCTCTCGTTAATAAAAAAATTTCCTAGAAAGGCAAAAACGAATATTAGTGTCTAGAAACCTTAAATCCTGGCATTAGTGCTAAGGAATGCAATTCGTATTTACAGGGATGTAGCAGTGCCTAGGATGATCAGAGTATAACCATGCATACAGTCAGCTCAGCTACATCTGTCAGAATCAGGCTTCACATTTAAAGAGATCTTACCTAATTTTAAATCCCGGTGGAGGATTTCTTGTTCATGTAGATATTTCAAGCCAGACACGATCTGTTTGAGGTAGTATCTCACTTCAGGATCCGTCAGTACTTTCCTTGTCTTCAATATATGTGCCATAGACTGAAGGAAACAATAGAAGATGTCATGAGCTTGTGCCAGGGAGTGATCGGGGCAGACAAGGGACAGACACTGCAGCCATACGGCAGGATGCAAGAATGCTTACCCGTCTACTGCAATACTCCAGCAGTATATAGATGTTCTCCTTATCTTCAAAATAGTGATAGAACTGCACGACATGTCTGTGGTTCAGGGTCCGATGCAATTCAATCTCTTTGTCGATCTGGAAGAATAAGGTTGAGTTCATTGCATATTCTAGACCAGGGTGCAAAAGGGGCGACAGACATCTATACAAGGGCATGCATTACCCACCTTTTCTCTCTGATGAGGCTTTGACACCCTGCTGTGAGGGATAATTTTGGCAGCGTAGATTTTGTTGGTTGTCAAATCTGTCATTTCATAGCACTTTGCAAATCCTCCCTACAAAGGAGAGCAAATACGGATGAGTACGGGCAGGTCCGAAACAAAGAAACCTTGCAAAAAAACCCCCCCTTCTATCTAACCATACAAGTATAATATACACACATTGCAAATATTAATCATGCCATGCAACCTAGATAAAATCATTTCAATAACTGCAAAGTGATTTTTCGCAACAACATCTGGCATTAACCCTTTCCACGACAGAACCCGCACTGTAACAAAGGAACCATGTCCACAAGCCTGCACATTCTGCTACAGACTTGTTGCTACGTGGGCCAAAAATATAAAGATGGGGGGCAAGATTTGGATACAGGAACCTTACTCTTTAAATCTCATGCACAGATTTTTTGCAAAATATACATTGCAAGTAAATTTTTAGGATCAACCAAAAAGAATATTTTGCATACTCAAAGACGATCTGCCTAGGAAGCAATTGTCAATGAATGAGGGGTATAATTTGGGCACAAAGCAAAATCTTATCACAGAGGATAGCAATGCAGTGAATGACATTTAGAACCTGCTGCTTGCCCACAGGGTAAGTCCAATAGGACATCCAGCTGATAGATCCAGGAGGACAGTAGATCTAGACTGATCCCTGCCCGCAGTTAACTCTGCACATGCCAACACGTCCATATAATCCCCAGTGCATCCGATGATGCCCATCTTGCTGCAGGTTTTTACCTTGCCAAGCACTTTGCCCCTGCAGTATCGCTTGCCAGTGCTGGGGTCAGTGATAATCCTGGACACTTCAGTAGTAGAGCCCGTGCAGGTGTGATGTCCATGCTGCTCCCCCTCGGCCGGCAGCTTCCACCTCCTGCTGCTGTCACACACCCTGCCCAGTGCCTGCTCACACATCTTGCTCCCGTTGTTTGGCTGGTAAGTAATAGTCCTCAGTATTTCCATCACTCCTTCTCCCGCCACCTTCCGCTGCATGTACCAGCGCTGTCTGCGGAAGGCTGGGACGAGCACTGCCTTATATAAGCTGTCATGGACACGCCCACCTAGGCGCGTCATTCAAATCCCGCCTCCCTCTGTGGTCATTGCCTGGACACATCTCTCTGCATTGCCGGAGCTTTCCTGTCACCCGCATAACATCATCCCCCCCCCCCCCCGTGACAGCAATGGTAGCCCCGAAAAAATAAATATGAATGTAATAGAGAAAGCGAGACGCTACCATTCTGTCATAGAGGGAGGGTGAGCGTAGTGACAGTACAGCGGCATGTTTAACCCTTTGTCTGCAATGACAATTTTACCTCATGTGAAGGAATTCCAGTGGTGTCAGTCATGACACATACATACAACCTCTCCTATACACACTGCATCTACCTACATAGTGAAATGCCTGGCTTAGTTCTATATTTAGGACTCTCTTCACACCTACATTCTTCTTTGTATAAGACAGGCATCCATAATGAGATAGGAGACCCAGTCAATACGGTCACCGGTGTCTGTCAGGTTTCTCATACCAAATGGCCGCAGCGTGCCGCACGATTTTGTTTGTCATTTTGACAGAATCTGCAACGCAGGCTCCAAATCCATCTAGACAAAGGAAAGAACTGAGTCAAATGTGGGGTGGGGTCCACCGTGGCAATGACAATGCTAATATAGCCCATAGTTATACCCCTGTTGCCCGATGCACCCCAAGAGTGGTTTCGGGGTTAGCAATAACTATCCTCTCGTACTGTTGGCGGTCTAGGGTGACGAAGGGGTTAATATTGATATCCATGGTTGTCTGGAGTGGATAGAGATTAATGGCGAATATCACCGGAGGTCTAGGATAGTTTACACTGCGTTTACACAGCGCGTTTTTTTTAAAAACACACGTAGCAGACCACCGCCAAAAAGGAAAAACGGCAGCAATAACGCATTGCGATTTTTTCCACATCGTTTTTCACAGAGAGTCCGCAGAGTTTTCCTCAGCGCACTTTCTGCTTCCATTATACCTATAGGAAAACCGCCAACGTTTCCATAGGTAGAATTGACTTGCTGCGATTTCCAAAAATGCAACGGTTTTGGAAATCGCGACATTTCCGCTGCGGATGGGATTCTAGGGACTTTAAAACGATTCGGTTTTCATCGTAGTGTTTACGTCAAGTGGGGCCTCAGCCGAACTTGGCTGTTTTCGGCAATCCCACAGAAGCCAAATTGTTAATCTACATGCTGAGAGCTGGGAAATTAGTCTAAGGGCCCGTTCCCATGATGTAACGCGGCATTGATTCTGACACGTAAACACGTGTCAGAGTCAGCGCTTCAAAACAGAATTCCATTGACTTCAATGGGTGCCGTCTTACGCGCGCTACGCATTGAAATCAATGGGAGGCTTTTTAACCCATTGATTTCAATGTGTTACGCGTGTTAAACTGAACCCTTTGAAGTCAATGGGATTCTGTTTTGAAGCGCCGACTCTGACACGTGTTTACGTGTCAGAATGAGCGCCGCGTTACATCGTGGGAACGGGCTCATTAGGGTACAGACACAAAACTATATATCTGAATGAATGAGTCAAGACTGGATTAGAACCTGCTCCTTATTGTGCACCCGGGGCTCAGAGCCCCCAAAAAGACCTGTAAGAAACACAGTGTTGTGCATGAGACCTTAGAAGGGAACGGATCTGTATACTATCTGTAATTACGGATAGTAGAAGAAAAATAAATAAGGTCGTGTGAATGGGGTCTAACATCTACTTTTACAGTGACTGCAAGGGTATGTAGACACTTACCGGTGGTAGGGGTACAGTCACAGTAACCCCCACCAACCAAACAATTGAGGGGGCACAATGCTATGCAGAAAACTGCACCTCTACGCCATTGATTTCTACACAATACAGTTTGAGGCCCGATTCACATCAGAGTCCGCTTAGGGACCCCCCGAATGGAAACCTATATGCATTAAAAACTGGTTACCTTCAGGAAACCCACGGACCCCATAGACTTTAATGGGGTCCGTGTGGTTTCCGCACGAAACATGCGGAGAGAAAATTGCTGCTTGCAGGACTTTTCTCTCCACATGTTTCATGCGGAAACCACACGGACCCCATTATAGTCTATGGGGTCCATGGGTTTCCTGAAAGTAACTGTTTTTTTTAATGTGTTTAGGTTTCCATTGAGGAGGAAATCCGAACGCCTGAAATGGGTTTGCAGAAATCCAAACAATTGCATTCATTGCATGATTAGGAGTTACAGAAATGTCTGCAACAAGTCTGTCATGTGTGAACAGGATTGAGATTTGCATAGAATACATTACAGGGGAAAAGAATAGTTAGAGATTTGCTCATCCATAATAAGAACACTTCATACTGGCGGGGATATTGCGTATACGTTTTTGGCCGGTAATACCAGCATGTAAGGCAATCCCTGTGATCCGGGAATGCAGGTAGGAGGAAGCCTGTCGCTGACAGGAGTTGTCACTGAAGTCAGGAGCGCAGATCTCCCACAGTGACTAGTCCCGGTCTGACAAGCTCGGGCATGTCCACACCTCTCAGTTGTCAGACCAGACATGTAAAGGGAAGGTGATCACACTTTGATCTGTTGATCAGAGTCGGCTTCGCTGTGTGAACATAAACCATGATGTGCTCAGCGTTCTCACCGTGCACTACATTGCTCCTAGATGTGACACTTGTCACTGCAGCGGTGACAACCAGGCCGGTGTGGACCCCTGTCATAGGCCAAATGACAGATATGCATATTCAAATGAGGGAACAGCAGGCAAGCACAAGGCTATGTTTAGAGCACCACTTAGAGGAGATCTGCATATTCAATCAGATCTCCTCCTGTCATTATCCGCCTTCCGGCAGCCAGAATACTTAACTTAAATAATAAGACGCAGCGTTTATTTGCAACTATTCTAAGAAATTAACCACTTTCTCCTATATAGAGTTAAACAAAGAGGTCTGAGGATTAGGCCCGGTTCACATCTACGTTCGGGCCATTCCGTTCCCCTCTCCACATTTTTTGTGCAGAAACCACATGGACCCTATTATAATCTATGGGATCCACAGGTTTCCTTAGTTAACCACTTTTTTATGCGGATTAGGTTTCCATTTGGGGGGTCCCCAAGCGGACTTCCAAAACGGAAACCCATGCACAAATGTGAAACAGGCCTTACGCTGGGTTCACACCTGCGACTGGGGTCTCCGTTCTATGGTTTCCGTCTTCTGCATGCCAGAAGACGGAAACCATAGACCGGGTCCGGCCGTGCGTGGCGGTGAGCGTTTTGCGCTCTCCGCCGCGAAACCGGATTTTTTTTTATCTGGACACAGAGTAGTGCATGTCCGACTCTGTGTCCGGATTATAAAACCCGGTTTCGCGGCGGAGAGCGCAAAACGCTCACCGCCGCGCACGGCCGGACAGCTTTCTCACCCATTCAAATGAATGGGTGAGAAAGTCTCCTGCAGGTTTCCGTATCCTGCCTGTGTTTTAGGCAGGAAACGGAAACCTAAGTACGGAGACCGGGCCGCAGATGTGAACAAGCCCTTAGCCAGAGAGAAAAGCATCTGCAAAGATGGCCTCTCACTTTGGAGAGTGCCTCCATGCAGTACAGGGACAGCCATCTGAATCCAAATAGAACGGTGTAATACTTAAGGTCTCCTGCGGAGGCGCTGCGTAGAATTTAAACACTTGCTACGGGATCCCACCACAGATTACAGCGGGTTCGAGCAGCAGGATGTCCCATGATCAGTATATCAGAGGAGCCGTCTGACTACAAGGGACATCCAAAAGCAAACAAACAGGGGGAAGTATTAAAATGGCATCCCTATAGCACAAGATGCATCCGAATTACTAAGAGGTTCTTAATAATTCTTGCTAGTGTAGATGAGCCTGAACTAAAAATCGACGTCAGTCGGGAACTGGCATAGATTTCTGGTATAATTCACGCCCCGCTCCTCCCACTGGCTAAAAATGTGGAAAATAGGGTGCAGGAGCTGAGTGCACCATCCTGTGGCAAAAATGTACCAAGGTGAGGTCACCCAAATAATCTGGGACATCGGGGTGGATTTATTATGCCTCGTACTCCCATTTTCTGGCGTACAAGTTCACAATTATGCAAGTTTTTAAAACTATGCACCACCTTCACCACTCTCCCCAAAAAGGGGCATGTGGGGGGGAATTTATCATCATTTACACCAGAACGCTGGTAAAATGTGTATTTTAGGGAAAAACTTATAAAAAAAAAAAAACGAAAACATAAAAGCACTTGAAATTTATGCCTTTTTTTCTTTAAAAAAAAGTCCCCCAAAAATACCACAAAATTTTTGTATGTATCAATTTTTGTATGAGGGAATAGAAAGTCACCACAAAACTCCTTGTATAAATGTATCCTCAATGATGAAACAACGTTGAGACATTTTTAGTACATGAAAGAGGAATTTGAGGCAAACCCTTAGAATCTTCTTCAAAATCCTTACAAATTTCTGCAGTATGAACATAACATTAAAGGAAATGTTCGGGGAATATTTATTCATGTACCCGGTCCGGCAGAATGCCCTGTAGGGCCAGGGGAGGAGTGGGCGGAGCAACCTGGGGAGCCGAAAACGGCCTCTAATCACATGAGTCAGGCTTGATGATGTCATCGGAACCCCCAACTCCATCAAAAGCATTCCGCCAGCACACGTAAGTGAATATATACCCCCCAACAAACCTATTGGAGAATGTGCCACATTTTACACTTTTCAGCACTTTAAAAAATGCACCAAAATTTTGGCGCGGCGTCGTATATTGACATTCGAGTGCACTCCGTGTTGCATTTACTTCTATGGGGACTTGCAATCCGTTCTGTTCCGATGACACGGAACAGGATAGGACCTGCTCTATTTCTTTAGAATGGAAGGGACCATTGGACGTCCCCTTGGGTTGCACACTCGGACGTGTGCATGGACCTTTAGAGTTCTGGTACAGTCTACTGATGATAGCGTCTTAGACAGCAAGCTTTCAGATATTCTTATCACTTAGGCAGGTAGCCCGAGGCAAGTGAGAGAGGCACGTAGTCATGTCAGGCATCTCACTTCAGTCTTACATTCCTTTTGATTACTAAGGATGAGGTATTGTCTGTCCAATATAGGGAATGATGCCAAGTCTGCAGGCACCAGTTATGCCAGTCTCTGCCTCGCCATATTTGGTATGATGATGTAACATGGTGATACCGAGCACCACTGCAAGACTTGCGGCTTTGTTGCGGGAAACGATTGTAAGATGTTCTCCACTTAAAGAGAGTTTTACTATAGACACATATCCCTTCTACACAGGTCAAGGGGTAAGTGTCTGATTATTGGGGTCTGACTTCTGGGACCCTCAGTTATCTGGAGAACCAGGGCACGCAACTTCCAGGTGAATGGAGCATTACAGCACAGGCGCAGCTGTCGCCGCGCCATGCACCTCTATGGGGCTATTGGAGATTGCCGGTCTGGCAGCTCCATAGAAGTGACTGAAGCCATGCAAGTCCATGCAAATGGGGCGCTCATGAGAATTTGTGTATTCCCGTTCTGAAGAGTGTTGTGGTTCCATGCAGTCCGACCCCCGAATAATCAGTGGATAGGGAAAGTGTGTGTATAGTTGGATGACCCCTGTATACTTGTCATTTCACCACCTCAGCCGTGACCCTGGGCACATGACATCACCAGGAGAACACCAGATACCGCAAGGAGGCCCAAAAGACATAATGGAAGGGAAGTATGAATGTTTTTATTTTTACACCTTCCCTGGGCCTCCACCTATTATACTATGGGGTATGAAGAACAATTTGGAATATTCAGTACGAGCCGGTTCTCCCATCTCTACCCAAAAATATAAAATGGTGATTCAAATGAGGAGTTCAGATGACATTCATCTACCCCCTACGACAACTTTCAGCAACAATCTGTGTTATAGGACTATTACCCAAAACATTTTAAACAAACTTCTGCAACCCCTCACAATATCTCTATATGCATGTCTCACACTTCTTAGTAATTCTGCAATATAATCCACCAAGCAGGGTGCAGTGTTTCTAGCTAAACAATGACCGACACAGTCCTCAACGATGTGCTGTTGTCTCCCCGTAGTGGTTACAAGGAGTTAAAACACTTCCTACTTGATGACACCTATGTAAATAAACAGGTGCAACTACTAAGGTACAGTCAGCAGGAACAATAAGTCTCAGGCCCTACGTTGAGTATTTTGCTGCGATTTCTTAGAGCCAAAGCCGACAGTGGTTACAATAGGGATGGGAAATATAAATGGAGTTCTTATACTTCTACCTTCTGCTCAGTCCACTATTGGCTTTGACTTAAAAAAATGCAGAAAAATCTGCAACAAAAATAGCTTTTCTGCAATGTAGGGCCTAATAGAGCTTGGGGGGAAAGAGCAAATGTATTATAGATCTGCAAAAATATCGCCATGTGTCCAGGTGATGTCCTCTGTATCTGCATCAGTAGCTAGAAGTATAAGGAAAATGTTTGTTCTCCTACCATCCCATCATCAACCTGACGCTCAATTACTCCTTCTCTGAAATAAAACTTCCTGGACGTCGTCATCAAGATACAGGACAACAAAACTGAGACATCGCTGTATCGGAAGCCGATTGACCGACCAACCTAACTAAGATGGGATAGTTTTCATCCGAACACAAAGAACTCCATTGTCTACAGCCAGGCCATCAGATACTATCACGTATGTTCAAACCCTGCAGATAGAGACGAACACTTTGGAGGCCTTAAAAACACATTCTTGAGGCAGGGTTACCATCCCAGAACAATTGATAACCAAATCACCAGGGCCACCAGAATACCAAGATCGGAGTTATTAAAATACAATACCAAACAGGAAAACAATCGGGTGCCCCTGGTTGTCACATATAACCCACACCTAGAGACACTGAGAGGAATCACACGCAAATTACATCCACTACTACAAAAAGACTACCGTCTAACATCCATATTTCCAGATCCCCCTCTCATGTGCTACAGACAGCCACCAAACCTCAGGAATATGGTTGTCAGCAGCTCACTGTCACCTTCAACTAACACAGGAACATTTCCATGCGAACAGAAAAGGTGCAAAACCTGCCCTCACATACTGACCACTGACAGGATAGAGATACCAAACTCTAACAGGGAATATCAAATCCGAGGTACGTTCACCTGCAGCACACCTAATGTAGTGTATTTGATAATGTGCACCAAATGTCCCACTGAAAATCTGTATGTTGGAGAGACCAGACAGCAGCTTCAGCGTATGAATTCAAATCGCCATACAATTAGAGAACGAAGAATGGACCTTCCCGTGTCAAAACATTTCTGCAATGAGGATCATAATATCACCGATCACATAAAAATTTTGGTTTTAAGAGGGAATTTTAAATCAAGGAAAGAGCGACGGATTTATCATGGGAACATCAGTTTTGTAGTGTGAAAAAAAAAAAAAGTTCTAAAAAATTTCCTGCCACATGCGTCCATTTCCAAGAAAAATGGGTAATCTGTAGCCGGCCATCGCAGCCTAACTCATGGCGTCTTATGCAAGAAAAATGTATGGAAATGCTTGTTTTTGAGCACAATCTCTGACATGTAGAACATTTATTAAGACTCAGAGTCGTGCACCTCTTAAGATATTGGATGCAACAGCGCAATCCAAAAGACTTCAGATACAGAGGGCTCAGTCGGTGCCCGCTGTGTGACGGATGCACGACTTAGATCTGAATGGAACCTAAAGTATATTAGGAAAATACATATATTGAAGAATTTAAATACAAGGACAGCCTGACTGACTTATTGTAGGCTCTCATTTATTTCTTAGTGCAACTACCCCCTCTAGTGGTGATATGATGTATAGCCTTGAGAACTAAATGTACGTTTCCTGACCACTACTATTAAATTGTTGATATAAATTTTTACTGTTTAACCAAAAGACCCATTAATCTCACCACGTAAGCCTATCTAGAAGGTAGCATAGCAGTCAATGGCAAAGCTGCAGGCAGTCAATTGGAACCCGGGACGTACATATACACTCCGCGTGCAGAGTACATGGATAGGGCTTCCTTTCACAAATTTTAAAAACATAGCAGAAATTTACTAGGCAGAATTCTTGCTAAATTTATGCCAAGAATAGGAGTACATGCTGTGCACCAGCTTTATTACGTGCTTTAGGGTGACGCCGAGTTCGGATTTTTGTTCATCGGGACTGTTTGGGGACCTGAAGAACAGAACCCATTGAAGTCAATGCGTTTCTGTTTTGCAGCGCTGATTCTTACGCAAGTTATCAGCACAGCGTTATTCCGTGTGAATGCCCCCTTAGGTTCGGAGCCCTGCCCTCTAGCAGTCCAGAGAAACATCCACTTCCCAAACACTGTCTTTAGACTTACAACAGAAGCAGCAAGGATCGGCAATCGATCATATATTTATGGGATATCCTGAGGTTAGGCCATAAAAAACATAAACCTGGACAACCCCTTTCATATAAATTGGATTTCCTCACATTACATTCATTTATAATGGACACTAATAGAACATCACCATAATTGTGAATCTGAAACACTTGTGCTTTATTAAGCTTCAATACTTGTGCATAGAAGTACATATAATATATATGAAATATTTGCCATTAAATCAGCAATAGTGAACTGGTGATCTTCAAGCAAGTGAACTCCTTCAAGACAGCAGCTGATCTGGTGCTTTTCTAACATCAGCCATGTCGTATGCCCAGACCTGGTTCAACCCAGAACCTTCAGTGCATGTTGGCAACCATCCCGTCAATGGAAAGCGACAAACAATCACCCGGGCATCATCGGGAAGTTCATCAGCTAACTTCTTCTTCAGAGCTTCCACCTACAGGGAAGAAGAGTCATAACATGGATTTATATTACTCCTGTGCTGCAAAGACACTGCATTACTTATATGTACTGATAAGTTTCAATCTATTTTATGGATTTGAGCTGTAGTCCCAATTCTGTAGGCTTCAGGCCTGGCTCAGTATCTCCACATTGCTTGCTCTTACGACACCTGCTTACACATTAACCAGAATACCAGACCTGCTGATATCAGCGATGTTCAGCCATGTAATGTTATATTTTAACAGTCTCACTGTATTGTAGAAACTAAAGTAAATGGTACTGAGCTGCAATACCAAGCACAGCCACTATTCAGTGCATGGCGCTATTCTTGGTAAGCATTGAAGAAGCTGTCAAGCTCATTCAAAAATTGTGACCCCCTACAGATTGGTGGGAATATACATATACACCAAAGACATTCTGATAAGGAATGTAGATTGTGAGCCCTATATGGGACAGTGACTGACAATATCTGTAAAGCACTGCGGAATATGATGGCGCTATATAATATATATATATATATATATATATATATATATATATATATATATATATAATCCATGTCCAAAACCTGCTTCAAATTACCGTATATACTTGAGTATAAGCCAAATTTTTCAGCACAGTATTTGTGCTGAAAAGGCCCCCCTCGGCTTATACTCGAGTCAGCAATTTTTTTTAATTTTTTTTAAGGGGTGGGGGTGGGGGGGAATCTATGACCAGCTGCAATATCAATGTATAGAATCTCCCATAAAATAGTGGGGGGAAAAAAGAAGCTTTTAAAAAAAATAAAAGTTCTAAATCCCTCCTTTCCCTAGAATACATACAAAAGAAAATTACTGTGAAACACAAACACATTAGGTATCCCTGTGTCTGAAAGTGCCCGGTCTACTGAATATAGAGGATCTGCAGTGCTCCTATTCTGTTGGGAAGAGGTTAATAGGAGCACTGCAGATCCCCTATATTCAGCCAGACTGAACTCCAAGTAGGGGGGGGGGGGGAAATCAGTCCTCAAGCTCAGGGAAGGGGCAGACAGACAACCAAAACACTCCCTCCTCTTCCCCAGCACCCAGCAACTACTGCACCCAAAAACGCCGACCATTTTAATTTTTGAAATTTTCCAGTAGCAGCTGCATTCCCCCCCGGCTTATACTCGAGTCAATAAGTTTTCCCAGTTTTTTGTGGTAAAATTAGGGGCCTCGGCTTATATTCGGGTCGGCTTATACTCGAGTACATACGGTATTCACTGTGAATGTACTCTTAGAGTGGGTTAACACTAACTATATTTAATGTCTTCTGCTCTCATCAGCCACGGGATAAGGTAGGGTTAACACTAATGTTGGTGTCCTCTCAGAAAAAAAACCCAAAACGGACACCTATCATAACGGACAGTAACTGATGGCTATCAGTAAGTGTCTGTAATAGGTCTGTTGTCCATAGACCTCAATGTTAAAAAAAATAAAATAACAGACACTTGCTGTCCATTTTGTAAAATGGACAGAAAAGTCCTTCATGTAGGATTTTTTTGTCCACTTGAAAAAACGGACATGGTTATAAATAGACACTAAAGGGCACAAGATAAAATCCCATTGAAAAGAACGGAAATTGCAAAAGGACCAGCTAGTGTCCGTTACTAGAGACGAGCAAACAATATTTGAAACTCCCATTTCGAATAGCACGCTCCCATAGAAATTAATGGATGTAGCCGGCACGGGTTAAGCGGCCGGCTTCCAGCAAAGTCTGTGTGCCGACCGCTTCCATTCATTTCTATGGGAGCAAGCTATTCGAAACGGCTGTTTCGAATAGTGTTCGCTCATCTCTATCCGTTACTAAAATCTTGTACACACAATAGCCACAGACACTGCCGAGCGGACACCAATGGTAGTGTGAACACCCCCTCAGAACGAAAGACATTAAAGAGGACCTTTCACCACCTACACAAATTCATGTTCTTTGTATCTGTTAATAGACGTTGCTTCACTAATTCCAGCACAGTTGGAATTTTCTCTTTAGCCTCTGCCATTCCTGAGCAACAAGCACAGTTAGTTTTGATGCCTGATAATTTATTTAACCACTTTCGGACCGCCCATAGACTATAAACGTCCGGGAAGTGGTTACCTAGTAGCCGGAGCTCCCAGAGGGATGGCAGGGAAGGTTTATTCCCTTCCCTACTTTCTCGATCGCTGTGTATACAGTGCTCAATGAGCGCTGTATACACAGCTATGGGTGCTGCCATGATACGGCCACCCTCTGACCTGGTGGTCACGTGATCCGCTGGGCTCAGTGTCTTACAAGAGCTGCTGAGTCCTAAAGGACCCAGATTAGCTCTGTAAGTGTAAAGAACAGTGTGCAGGAGGCTGGATTCTTCCTGCAACTGAGGCTAAATGTAGCAGTCCCAGTTGCAGGGGAAATCAGCCTCCAATACAAAAAAAAAAAAAAAGTGATCAGGTGTCCCCAAAGGTCTCTTATGACCTTATGGGGACACAATCTGAAAAAATAAATAAATAAAAAAGTCTGAAAAAATGAAAATAAAATAATAATAATAATAATAATAAAAAAAAAAAAGATACGCTAATAAAACGCTGTTAAAGGTTATAGCCCCACCCCCGCCAACACCATACAAAATAAAAATTACCGTAACGGAGAGGAAAAACTATTTTATAAAGTGTTTCAGTGACACTTTGTGTTATTAAATTAAATAAAATAATAAAGTGAAAACCAGACACAATTTCCCTCCTATTATGTTTATATTTTCCCGGATATAAAAAAAAAAAAAAAATTAAAAACACATTCAAAAATAAAAACAACATAAAATAAAGCCCTATGTGTCCCCGAAAAAAAGACGCAAAAATTAGTTGAATGAGACATACGAGAAAAATGTTACAGCCCTCATAATCGCACATACAAAAAACCCGAAAATGTGTCTGGTCCTGGACCACAAATTGGCCCGGTATTGAAGTGGTTATACTCTGTAATGTCAGGTGGGCGGTGTCAGGCAGGGGGTGTGATTCAGAGCTCCAATCAGAGGCAGCCAGTGTCAGAGCTTAGAATCACACCCCTTGTCTGCTACTGCCTGACCCCGCCCTCCTGACAGTACAGAGCCTAAATAGTATATCAGGCACCAAAACTGACAGCAGTGATTACTCAGGAATGGTGGGAAGTAGAGAAAAAAATTCTAACTGCCAGAATCAGTGGAGCAGCAGCTATTAAATGATGCCAAAGACCTGGACTTGATGGAGGTGGTGAGAGGTCCTCCTTAAACTACAAATGTGAATTGGGCCGCCTGGTGTCCATCTGCATTTACCCACAAGTAAACATAAATAAATAACAATAGAAGCGTTATTCAATTTTTTGTTTTACTGTTCTGACTGTAGACTTTTTGTTCTGTTACAAAAGTAAACTTTTTTTTTAATTTTTTTTTTTTTTTAAAGTTGTGTTTTTGAACAGGCGCAAACCATGGGGGCTTCATCCACATCTGTCACTCTACTATTGTTAAGGTCCGTTGTTCTCATCCTGTGACGGATGAGTGAACATATTCTTAGAGGGAATAGAATTAGTGCAAAGTCAAGTTCTAACAGTAACCTGCTGTAATTTTTTTGATCTGACAAAATAAAGTTAAAGCTGACGTCTGACAGGCGCCCATGCCAGCTTCCCATTTTTCTCACCCTATTACGGATAGATGTTCATAGACTATCAAAATAAAGCATAGAGGAAATGGGGGAAACGGAATTTATACTCAGCCAACTTGCAGCATCAAATCAATCTCCAACATGTAGTTTTATTCCACCCAATTCAGAAGCTCAGCTCGGAATACACTCCCTCGGCTCGGAGCTTGACAATGAGGAAATCCAAAATAGAAGTTGATTCCAGCCAGGTTTCGTGGAAAATTGAAAGTTTGTCGACAAAGGTACTAATCCGAAACGCGTCAGTCTGACGCCCATGCTCCTGTTGAGATGGTTGCTGTCATACATGTTATGTTATTTTAAATAATAAAGAAGAATCTTTCAATTTTCCACGAAACCTGGCTGGAATCAACTTCTATTATCAAAATAAAGGACAAGCTGGCTGCTTAGTCATCGCCTGTGTAATTGCATTTACAAATTTTAGGTGAAGTATTAATTTTGTGCATGCAAATTACCCGTTTTATAGACTAAAAAAGCGCAATTACACAATTTCGACCAGGACATAAAGTTAATGAAGTGCAAAAATGAACTTCACATTCGCGTCGTTCTGTACAAATCTGCTAATGACAAAAAAAAAAAAAAATCTGCTCATAACCCAGTTCTGTGCTGGTGACTGCGGTAATGAGCACATTATTATTAGAAATCTTTATAAGTCATGTTTACTTGCTCTCCCTATGGCTTTATATACAGTCTCCCTCCAGAGAGGTTTATTTAAAGAGCGCATGTACCTAAAATTACAAAAGAAAAAAAAAAAAAAACCTTTAGAAATCACCTTTCAGGTGTGCCTTACTATCAATCATGAGATGCCATTATGTACTTCCTCACCTTTTCTCTTCGTTCGACAAGAGGATTGTTCCAAGATGTCCAGCTTTTCAAAAAAACATGATTTTGCAATACTATGTCACAGGATGCCTATCCTATATGTGGACAACTAGTGGTTGTGTTGTGAGTGGCAGCCTGTCAAAAGTTTTGGTAGCAGGTCAAAATATTGGCCCAGATTTATGAATAGTGCAACTTAGGGCTCGTTCACATCTGCGCCCGGTCTCCGTTCATACAGGATTCTGTTTCCTGCACAAAACAGAAAGCTGCAGGACTCTTTCATACCCATTCATTTGAAAGGGTTTGAAAGATGTCCGGCCGTCAGCGCCAGTGAGTGTTTTATGCTCTCCACAGCGAAACCGGTTACCCGTGCTCACGGCCGGAACCGGGCTGACAGGTTTCCGTCTTCTGCATGCAGAAGACGGAAACCTGAAAATGGAGCCCGGCGCTAGTGTGAACCCAACATCAGTCTTAAAAGAGCCCAGATTTATGACCGATGCTGGATGATAAATCTGACCTATCTTTAGACTTATACCACTTTTTAGGTGGCTTGCTACTCTTTATCAGTATATCGGCGTATCGTGGCACACTTCAGCCCCCTTTCTTTGAGAATGCACATTCATATGTCTAGCATGCCCAACCTAGATCAGTGTCTAGTCCTAAATACAATATAAATTTGGCCTATTGTATTGAACTTCTTAACCAAATTCGAGTTAAGGCAAGACTGGACACATCTGTACGTCCTTCTAGGAAATTCTCATGTTGACAGTGGCTGTCACAGTTAACACAAGTGAATATAAGCCACGACTGGATGACGGTGCAGCACACTAGAATCCAGTCGTGGCACTCCGCTCCAGATTAGGCCCAAATGAATGGGCCTAGTCGGGAGGGAGTGTCTTCAGGCGGATGTCCGAGGCTGAACTGCCTCGCAGAAAAAGAAATGACTGGCACCGCTTTGATTTCAATGGGAGATCAGTATTTTCCGCGTCAAAATCCTGACTAATAAACACCATGTGAACTCAGCCTTAGGCTGCGTTCACACGGAGTAATGCGACGCTCATTCTGACACGTAAACACGTGTCAGAGTGAGAGCTGTAAAACAGAACCCCATTGAATTCAATGGGTGCCGTCTTACGTGCGCTACACATTGAATGGGTTGAAAAGCCTCCTATTGATTTCAATACGTAGCGCGCATAAGACGGCACTTATTGAAGTCAATGGGATTCTGTTTTACAGCGCTCACTCTGACACGTGTTTACGTGTCAGAACGAGCGGCGCGTTACTCCTTGTAAACGCAGCCTCACTCCTATGCAGAAAAAAACAGGTCTCTACATAAAAAGGCACAGCTCTGGTGTCCAGGAATTTGGGACATTAAAAAGGCCCTTATGATGTTACTTATAATTGGTTGTCATCCAGGTTTTCTGGAAACACAAGGCTCCAGACTGAAATGAATGGGCACCATCAGACTTCTGGGTGGAGCACAAATGACAACCCTCTAACAAGACATTTTTGCAAAATAAATGCCAACAACCTTTGCAAATGTCAGACCCTTCGGATCTCAAGAACCTAGGAGGCCTCAACAAGCCTCATTCCTTGAAGGCCAGTCAGTGTTCTTATTCAAAAAAAAAGTGGAGTGTAAGCATCTCCCATAGATCTGTGGCAGCAGTAGGGAGTCAGGAAGGATGGAACCCACCTCCAAAATTTTTTGCCCGGGGCCTTGACTTGAGAAGTGAACACAAGTAAAACTCCTATAATGGAAGACTAGTACTCACAACGCTAGGTGCCAAGAACACGGTCACATTATTGTACTTTGATAGATCAGCCTATAAAATAATAAGCAGAAATGAACTTTGGATTTTACTACTGTTAAAAAAAAGTTACACATTGAAATAAGATTTACTTACCGCCCAAAAGTCCTGCTTAAGGAAAGTTGCTTGGTCTTTAGAAACCCCTTTCCGGTATGCCAAAACTTTTGCCAAATTGAACAAAATAGGATTTAACTCATAGCCAGTACCGTGAAATCCCGCCGATGCTGCCGCCAAAACCTAGCACAGAAATCACGGTCTGAGTTTTTAACCCAGCAAATAGAACATAGACATTTTGGTTCCAGAGATGCAGATATTGAGATATCTAAGGAGTCTTCAGCGGAACCCAACGCATCATCCCAGCCCTACAAATAGATTAGGGTCTCCTGAATCAAATGAGGTTTTCTCCTTGTCAATCGGTGTCTCTGTTGCTGAAATATTGCAATTTATAGTAAATATGCAAATGAGCCATTTGGCGCAATAAAGGCTCATTTGCATATTGTCAAAAACAGCAATATCTAGCGACAGATTGTCTTTAGTAACTTTTTGTATTAAGACCTCTTTCTGTTGAAGTTCACAACAAAATTAAAACCTCTTTTACATACATAAGCAACCAATATAATAGCTGTATTCAATGCCCACAGAATACCATAAAGCATGGATACACAATACAGGGTGTTTTCGGCAGTTTTATTTTAACCCCTTCCCACCATATTCTAATCACAGATCCATATGAGGGCTTAATTTTTGCAGGACAAACTGTACTTCATAATGGTACCATTTAATATTCCATACTGGAAAACTGGTGAAAAACCTCAAGAGTCATCTGTATCTGTAAGGGTCTGTTCACGCAGAGTTTTTTGGCAGCGGATTTTGACGAGGAATCCGCCTCAAAATCCACTATAAAAAACGGCTCAGGACTGTAGATCACATGACCATAAACTGGGAATAAGTAGAATGAATGACCGCAAACAGAGATCTAGAAAATCCTGAGGAATTGATATAAAGTATAGGGGAAAACTGTACAACTTTTTATTATACAAACATTTGTCTCAATATTGGTCTGAAAAGTGGACAACCCCTTTCAGTCAAGGCACCAGAGTTACGCAAGCAATATTTAACCGAACCATTAATTCCAAAATTTGCAAAAAAGAAAGGGACATTGGAAAAACTTTTTGTAGCCACCAAGCTAGTTGCTTCCTGGCAAGCCACTTACCCCTTGTTACTCTTGCAAGATTGTAACCTGTTCACTTCATCTGCTGTGTCTACTTGACCCCCAGATACACCACTTATAAGTCCAAAAAGCCTGGGCAGATCTAACCACATTACATGTTCCCGTTACTAGACATAACACTAAAAGCAATTTTTTGGTTTCTCCTCTGGTTATTAAAGGTGATAAGAAGAGATACGCTTCCCATGTTTCTTTAGCACATCCTCGTACTTGTTGTCTCGGATCGGCACAAAGCCAATAGACGAAGGATTCTCATCACTTTGATCATTGAGAATACAACAGGGCCCTTTTTATGACTTTAAGGTCGGGTTCAGATAGGAGTTTTTTTGGACCGGATTTTGACACGATGACAGTCTCAGAATCTGGTCCAAAAAATGGCTAGCCACGATTGGATGCCAGTGCAGTGCACCGGCATCCAGTTGCGGCATTCTGCTCCGGATCAGGCCCAAATGAAAGGGCCTAGTCAGGAGGGAGTGTCGCGAGGCGGATGTCCACGGCTGAATCCACCTCAAGAAAGGGCATGTTGCTTCTTTTTTCCGAGAGCAGGAATAAACCGCTCACGGAAAAAGGAAATGACAGGCTCCCATTGATTTCAATGGGAGGCGGTTTTTTGAGCCGGATTTTGACACCGAAAAAAAAACCTCCTGTGTGAACCCGGCCTAAATGTTACAGTGTCATATTGTACAATTACATCTCCCTTACCAGTCTACCATCTCCCGATCCAAGGTCAACCAATCTTCCTTTCCGCCCATGCAGTAGTTTTATCACATTAGCAGTTTGAGTCTTGCAAGAAGGTATGAATGGGACCTGCATAAAGAAATAGATGAAGGGGACTGAGCTGTAATACCAGATGCAGCCCATAGACAGGAGTGGTGCTGTTTTTGAAAGAAAGGTGTTATGTATTTATGACTTCATAGAACCCCTTAAAATTAACCCCCTAAGCACCTGAGGAAAAAAAAAACATTATTTTTGCTCTTTGAATTTCAGTCAGAATTTATTTTATTTTTTTGATGAATAAAAGATTTACAGGCATAGACGTACTTGTCATGCAATTCTTAATAGAGTCCATTATTTGTGATCCACATCATTTACTAATACTTAAAAAATAAATAAATCCCAGAAAACTCCTTTATGACCTTATGATCATACATGCATAACTGATTGGTAAGGACCAACAGCCAGTCCCAGAAGGATTAGCTGTTTGGGACTGCTCTGATCCCTGTACTATACTGTGTATGGAGCTGGAAGCAGTTTGCTCCATACACTGTATAGTGGCCAGGTGGTTTACTGCAACTCAGTTCCTATTGACATCAAATGGAGCTGAGCTGCAGTAACACTACACAGGCTCTCTGTCTCATGTGTGTTCTCTGACTGTATAAGACTTCATATGTGGCATCCTATCAGTTTTTCTACTGCTAATAGTCCCAATATGGCTGCAGCACGTTTTATTTTTTCTTCCTGAGGCATTACTACTGCTGGAGGAATCAGCCACTTCCCTCATGAGCTCGTCATAAAACTGAAGGTATCTATGGATGGAACTTCCCTTGTAACAGGGAGTAAAGAGTTGATTTTGCTACAATGTAGACACCTAGTGGCAGGAACTTGACAGGTTTTTAAAGTAAAAAACAGCAACATTTTTAAATGAAGGCATTACACTTTAGTCCTATAAAGGAGACTAAGTTGTCTGAAATCTAATGACTATTTAAAAGGGGTCTTCCAAGCTGAAGACCCCTGCATACTGTCCTTCCCTCGTACACCAACAACCACCTTCAGCCAGTGCAGCTTGCGCTGTGTTGGTGTTTGAGCTGCCCAGGGGTTCTTGGAAGCAAAAAAAGAAGGGTTGTAGAGAAGTTATGGACTGTGGTCCACTTGCCCCTTGACCATTCTTGTCCTTCACCTCTTACAGGATTCATGTTGGAGTTGCTGTTCAGCCTTGCAACATCCAAATATGGACCATCCTGAGTAGTTTTCTCAGTTGTAGTTCGTAAAGAGCAACAAGGATAATGTCAACATGTGGGGATCAGGATCTTGAACTGAGCTCCAGCAGTATGACACAATGGGGCTATCAGGGAGTGGAGTAAAAGCTACAGAAGACTGAAGATGGAGGATGTGGGAGAACTTCTGATGGTCTATTAAGAGCTTAGCAGAGAGAATGGGCACTTCTGTAGTCTACATCTATGAGTGGACATCACCTACGAACCAGCAATGGCTAATTGGAAAATACCTATAGATTTTCAACGTGTACAAGATATAGAACTACAACAATTGCTCTATCTGCAAAGTAACACTTGACCTAGGGCTCTGCAACTATCTTTCTTTACCGCCATTTGACTTCCATCAATTTTTCCAAGAACGCAGGGAGATTATCCCAGACATCTTGGAGAACTAAGCACAGATCTTCTGTGGATGTAGGCTTACTCCAATCCTTCTGTCTCTTCATGTCATCCCAGACAGACTGGATGATGTTGTGATCAGGGCTCCTTGGGGAACATATCATGACTTCCAGAAATGGCAAAGATCCTACCGAATATTGATGGAATTTCGCTTTTTCTTTCCTTCATTCACATCAATTTGTTGATTGAGAAAAAGAATAATTTTCTACCAGGTATCGTTGTATGTGCACTCTTCCATATTAGGAGTTTATTTGGTAAACTAACTAATTCCAACTGGACTTATGTAATGACTGTAAAAGTGATATTAACAGGGCCTAGGCGGAACAGACCTATCACCGAGATGACAGCCATAAAAATTGCAACTGCGCCTCTGGACTAGATACGCAATATCGTTATAAAGTTACTAAGTCATTATGTAGATGATACACTATGTGATCAAATGTATCCAGACACCTGGCTGAAAATGACTTAAAAGTTCATGGCGCCCTCCATCGGTAATGGAGGGGGCTTGCACCCCTTCTTGTTTTGCGTGGCACTATCACAGCACAGGTCTACATTGATGTTTTAAACACCTTCTTGCTTCCCACTGTTGAAGAGCAATTCAGGGATGGCGATTGCATCTTACAACACGATGGAGCACCTGTTCATACTGCACACCACAATAACATCTCTGTAATGGACTGGCCTGCACACAGTCCTGACTTGAATCCTATAGAACACCTTTGGGATGTTTTGGAACGTCAACTTCGTGCCAGGCCTCACCGACCTACAGCGATACCTCTCCTCAGTGCAGCACTCCGTGAAGAATGGGCTGCCATTCCCCAAGAAACCTTCCAGCACCTGATTGAACGTCTGCCTGCGAGAGTGGAAGCTGTCATCAAGGCTAAGGGTGGGCCAACACCATATTGAATTCCAGCATTACCGATGGAGGGCGCCACCAACTTGTAAGTCATTTTCAGCCAGGTGTCGATACTTTTGATCACATAGTGTATATTTCTATTAACTCTACAGTAATATTCACAAGTGGCCATTTCCATTAGTTTAGTAAATTTCAATGTGTATCATGGAAACTGTTTAGAAATGATCCATATAACTGCTTTAACCATATAATGCTCACCTTAAGTTTCCAGGGAACTTTGCGGAAACCTGGAAAGACAAACATGCCCCAAAGAGCATACACAGAGGCTGTCACTCCGGCTACAGCCCATGGCATATGCGAATTAGGCTCTTCATTAAAAAGGAATTTTGTAGACTTATCGGATAAAATTGTATCAACGCCATCTTCCATTGTCCCCTGAACAACCCTGCAAACAGAAAATCCGGGCCATAAATCTTCTATTGACAAAAAAAAAATAACACCTGTTTTATTTCATACTTAGGAATATAGACAGTGTAGATGAGCCTTATACCTGTAGACATTGTCAGGGAGTCCATGAGGTGATTCCTCTAGGCCCATATATTTGAAAGGGTCACACATTGCCTTTGTGAACACCAATAAGGACTTTTGTTCATTATGTGCTCTGGAATAAAGGGATTGTCCATGAATTGAGCAAACCAGGAGGAGGCCAGGGGAAGGTTGCACCTGTCCTCGGCACGCTGTTGTCCGCTGCCATTGTACATCTGGTCTTGCATGGACGCTCAAAAGGAATCAGTGACGTCCTTTCCAGACAGCCCTGTGGTCAATGACTAATCTTATAGCGCTAGACTGAACAGACAAAGGGGTGACAGGGAGGGGTATGTTATGCTTCGTTCATATCTGCGTTTGGTAATCCGTTCGGGGAGTCCACATGGAGACCCCCCTGAACAGTATACCACACACATTGGCAAGCGCTGTGCAGTGAAAGCACACGGACCTCAGACTATAATGCTCACCACACGGTGTCCACACAGAACATGCAGACAGAAAAGCACTTTTTGATCTACTTTCATGTCCGCACGATTGCTGCGGGCAGCACACGGACCCCATTATAGTCTATGGGGTCCGTGTGCTTTCACTGAACACAGCTTGCCAGGGCGTTCGGTAGTCTGTTCGGGTGGGTACCCATGTGGACTCCCCGAATGGATTACCAAACGCAGATGTGAACGAGGCATTAAATGGTCCACTCATAAGGATTACGAAAAAGGTAATACAAATAAAAGTGTTAATGGTATTGGCAGTCACCAGTAATTTGGGAACACATCACAGGATGTCAATGTTGGTTTAACAGGAGCTGGAACCCTCCTTGATAGAAATGGCTGCAGGTGGACAATATTGATGCGTTAAAGAGGACCTTTCATCACTTGGGGCACATGCGGTGTTATATACCGCTAGAAAGCTCTGCGGACTCTTTGCTTCCATAATACCTATAGGGAAACCGTCAGCATTTCTGTAGATATAACTTTTTTTAGGCCATTTCCACTGCCTATATTTTTCTGCAAGGTGTACACGGGATTCGCTGGAAAAAAAAAAAACCTGCTGCATTTATGCCCTGTGGGGCCTCGGCCATGGAGGAACATCCGACTGAAGTTCTACTAATCATTGGTGGGCTCAGTGATCGGTCCCCCAGCTATTCCCTGACCTGCAGCTAGGGGATAATCGTCCAGAACAACACAATCCCTTCAATGACCAAACTACCCTGCGTCCTTAAAGGGTTAATCATTTTGACACTTGTCGGTTTTCTGACATGAGTTACCGTAACTTCACCACCCGAGCAGAACCAACACGGTGAATCATCTTTGCTGGAATAAGAAGTCATGGGGCAAAGATGCAACAGATTTACACCAAACCAATACAGCTGCAGGGTGGGCAAGGTCCATGCTTCATGTGCATGTGTCGCTATTAGCTTAGTAGGTTGTAAACAATCTCCCGCTTCTCCTGCCCTGAGATTTGCCATTTTCTGAAGATTTTTATAATAAACCTATATTTAGAAGGTTGATTTAGCAGAAAAATAAGCAAATCAGAGTAAAAATGCATGCCAGTGCTTATAATGTATTGTGGATTATTGTGCAGGACACTGACATTATAGCAGTCTGCATTATCACTAGTGTTGCAGGTATAGGCCACCTACCTGTCTCCCAGCACTTACCTTCACAACTTTCTGACACCTGCAACTTCATAACTCGCAGCTCTAATCCCTGCTGTTTATCAGGCGCAGTACACCACACCCACCACCAGGGGGCGGGAAGGTAATATGACTGCTTGTTTAACTCATAACAGCCTGGTATAAGGCTAGCGCTATATCTACGTAAATACAATGCAAAAAGTGACAAAAAGCTATCACCACGACCAGAGAGAGCTATGTGCCATCACTGGAATACAAGTCTTAGTCAAAGGGAAGTGGCAGATATAGGTTCCTGCTGACAAGTAAGATGGCGTCTTCGCATTCCTGCGTGAGGAGGACGTGACGTTGGTATGACGTGCAACCGTAGCCTAGTAGGGCATGATGGGAGTTGTAGTTTTAGGACCACAGCTGCAGAGCAGTAGCTTGTAGAGTGCTGTGTACTTCTAGTATGTGTACTTACTGTCATGGAGTCTTTATCCTTAGAGCCTATTGACACTATATAGCAGTCTGTGTGTGGGGAGGAGGAGGAGGAGGAGGAGGAGGAGGAGGTGGAAGAGGAGGAGGAGGAGGAGGAGGAGGAGGAGGAGGAGGAGGAGGAGGAGGAGGAGGAGGAGGAGGAGGAGGAGGAGGAGGAGGAGTTTTGCAGCAATTTTTGCATGCTCCAGCCTGCTGGGGCTTCCAATGCTTGGGTTGAAAAATAGAGTGTGCTTGGGTTCTTGAGCGGCGGCTCTAACTTCTGCGGGCTGGTCGGTGGCTGCTGGCCTTATCTGCATATCCTGAACAGGGCCCGCCCCCTTCCCTTCAGCAGGGAATTGGCTGGTCCGCGCGGCTTCCAGCTGCCACCTGGAAGCCAAAGGAGCCTGCTGCCACATAGCTCATCTTGCCCTTTGGGGGCTGTGATGTTCACTTCTTTAGCGGTGCCTCTTCTGGGGCGCTCTCCTTGAGCTCGCCCAGGACCGGGGCCATGGCCTCGGACCCCGGGGGGCGGGCCTCTCACTCGGTATACTCTGGCTTCTCTTCAGAACGAACAAATCTTTCGCCTTTTACTAAAGATTTCCGTGGAGAGGAGCGAAACTGAGTTTTGCAGCAATTTTTGCATGCTCCAGCCTGCTGGGGCTTCCAATGCTTGGGTTGAAAAATAGAGTGTGCTTGGGTTCTTGAGCGGCGGCTCTAACTTCTGCGGGCTGGTCGGTGGCTGCTGGCCTTATCTGCATATCCTGAACAGGGCCCGCCCCCTTCCCTTCAGCAGGGAATTGGCTGGTCCGCGCGGCTTCCAGCTGCCACCTGGAAGCCAAAGGAGCCTGCTGCCACATAGCTCATCTTGCCCTTTGGGGGCTGTGATGTTCACTTCTTTAGCGGTGCCTCTTCTGGGGCGCTCTCCTTGAGCTCGCCCAGGACCGGGGCCATGGCCTCGGACCCCGGGGGGCGGGCCTCTCACTCGGTATACTCTGGCTTCTCTTCAGAACGAACAAATCTTTCGCCTTTTACTAAAGATTTCCGTGGAGAGGAGCGAAACTGAGTTTTGCAGCAATTTTTGCATGCTCCAGCCTGCTGGGGCTTCCAATGCTTGGGTTGAAAAATAGAGTGTGCTTGGGTTCTTGAGCGGCGGCTCTAACTTCTGCGGGCTGGTCGGTGGCTGCTGGCCTTATCTGCATATCCTGAACAGGGCCCGCCCCCTTCCCTTCAGCAGGGAATTGGCTGGTCCGCGCGGCTTCCAGCTGCCACCTGGAAGCCAAAGGAGCCTGCTGCCACATAGCTCATCTTGCCCTTTGGGGGCTGTGATGTTCACTTCTTTAGCGGTGCCTCTTCTGGGGCGCTCTCCTTGAGCTCGCCTCGGACCCCGGGGGGCGGGCCTCTCACTCGGTATACTCTGGCTTCTCTTCAGAACGAACAAATCTTTCGCCTTTTACTAAAGATTTCCGTGGAGAGGAGCGAAACTGAGTTTTGCAGCAATTTTTGCATGCTCCAGCCTGCTGGGGCTTCCAATGCTTGGGTTGAAAAATAGAGTGTGCTTGGGTTCTTGAGCGGCGGCTCTAACTTCTGCGGGCTGGTCGGTGGCTGCTGGCCTTATCTGCATATCCTGAACAGGGCCCGCCCCCTTCCCTTCAGCAGGGAATTGGCTGGTCCGCGCGGCTTCCAGCTGCCACCTGGAAGCCAAAGGAGCCTGCTGCCACATAGCTCATCTTGCCCTTTGGGGGCTGTGATGTTCACTTCTTTAGCGGTGCCTCTTCTGGGGCGCTCTCCTTGAGCTCGCCCAGGACCGGGGCCATGGCCTCGGACCCCGGGGGGCGGGCCTCTCACTCGGTATACTCTGGCTTCTCTTCAGAACGAACAAATCTTTCGCCTTTTACTAAAGATTTCCGTGGAGAGGAGCGAAACTGAGTTTTGCAGCAATTTTTGCATGCTCCAGCCTGCTGGGGCTTCCAATGCTTGGGTTGAAAAATAGAGTGTGCTTGGGTTCTTGAGCGGCGGCTCTAACTTCTGCGGGCTGGTCGGTGGCTGCTGGCCTTATCTGCATATCCTGAACAGGGCCCGCCCCCTTCCCTTCAGCAGGGAATTGGCTGGTCCGCGCGGCTTCCAGCTGCCACCTGGAAGCCAAAGGAGCCTGCTGCCACATAGCTCATCTTGCCCTTTGGGGGCTGTGATGTTCACTTCTTTAGCGGTGCCTCTTCTGGGGCGCTCTCCTTGAGCTCGCCCAGGACCGGGGCCATGGCCTCGGACCCCGGGGGGCGGGCCTCTCACTCGGTATACTCTGGCTTCTCTTCAGAACGAACAAATCTTTCGCCTTTTACTAAAGATTTCCGTGGAGAGGAGCGAAACTGAGTTTTGCAGCAATTTTTGCATGCTCCAGCCTGCTGGGGCTTCCAATGCTTGGGTTGAAAAATAGAGCTTGGGTTGAAAAATAGAGTGTGCTTGGGTTCTTGAGCGGCGGCTCTAACTTCTGCGGGCTGGTCGGTGGCTGCTGGCCTTATCTGCATATCCTGAACAGGGCCCGCCCCCTTCCCTTCAGCAGGGAATTGGCTGGTCCGCGCGGCTTCCAGCTGCCACCTGGAAGCCAAAGGAGCCTGCTGCCACATAGCTCATCTTGCCCTTTGGGGGCTGTGATGTTCACTTCTTTAGCGGTGCCTCTTCTGGGGCGCTCTCCTTGAGCTCGCCCAGGACCGGGGCCATGGCCTCGGACCCCGGGGGGCGGGCCTCTCACTCGGTATACTCTGGCTTCTCTTCAGAACGAACAAATCTTTCGCCTTTTACTAAAGATTTCCGTGGAGAGGAGCGAAACTGAGTTTTGCAGCAATTTTTGCATGCTCCAGCCTGCTGGGGCTTCCAATGCTTGGGTTGAAAAATAGAGTGTGCTTGGGTTCTTGAGCGGCGGCTCTAACTTCTGCGGGCTGGTCGGTGGCTGCTGGCCTTATCTGCATATCCTGAACAGGGCCCGCCCCCTTCCCTTCAGCAGGGAATTGGCTGGTCCGCGCGGCTTCCAGCTGCCACCTGGAAGCCAAAGGAGCCTGCTGCCACATAGCTCATCTTGCCCTTTGGGGGCTGTGATGTTCACTTCTTTAGCGGTGCCTCTTCTGGGGCGCTCTCCTTGAGCTCGCCCAGGACCGGGGCCATGGCCTCGGACCCCGGGGGGCGGGCCTCTCACTCGGTATACTCTGGCTTCTCTTCAGAACGAACAAATCTTTCGCCTTTTACTAAAGATTTCCGTGGAGAGGAGCGAAACTGAGTTTTGCAGCAATTTTTGCATGCTCCAGCCTGCTGGGGCTTCCAATGCTTGGGTTGAAAAATAGAGTGTGCTTGGGTTCTTGAGCGGCGGCTCTAACTTCTGCGGGCTGGTCGGTGGCTGCTGGCCTTATCTGCATATCCTGAACAGGGCCCGCCCCCTTCCCTTCAGCAGGGAATTGGCTGGTCCGCGCGGCTTCCAGCTGCCACCTGGAAGCCAAAGGAGCCTGCTGCCACATAGCTCATCTTGCCCTTTGGGGGCTGTGATGTTCACTTCTTTAGCGGTGCCTCTTCTGGGGCGCTCTCCTTGAGCTCGCCCAGGACCGGGGCCATGGCCTCGGACCCCGGGGGGCGGGCCTCTCACTCGGTATACTCTGGCTTCTCTTCAGAACGAACAAATCTTTCGCCTTTTACTAAAGATTTCCGTGGAGAGGAGCGAAACTGAGTTTTGCAGCAATTTTTGCATGCTCCAGCCTGCTGGGGCTTCCAATGCTTGGGTTGAAAAATAGAGTGTGCTTGGGTTCTTGAGCGGCGGCTCTAACTTCTGCGGGCTGGTCGGTGGCTGCTGGCCTTATCTGCATATCCTGAACAGGGCCCGCCCCCTTCCCTTCAGCAGGGAATTGGCTGGTCCGCGCGGCTTCCAGCTGCCACCTGGAAGCCAAAGGAGCCTGCTGCCACATAGCTCATCTTGCCCTTTGGGGGCTGTGATGTTCACTTCTTTAGCGGTGCCTCTTCTGGGGCGCTCTCCTTGAGCTCGCCCAGGACCGGGGCCATGGCCTCGGACCCCGGGGGGCGGGCCTCTCACTCGGTATACTCTGGCTTCTCTTCAGAACGAACAAATCTTTCGCCTTTTACTAAAGATTTCCGTGGAGAGGAGCGAAACTGAGTTTTGCAGCAATTTTTGCATGCTCCAGCCTGCTGGGGCTTCCAATGCTTGGGTTGAAAAATAGAGTGTGCTTGGGTTCTTGAGCGGCGGCTCTAACTTCTGCGGGCTGGTCGGTGGCTGCTGGCCTTATCTGCATATCCTGAACAGGGCCCGCCCCCTTCCCTTCAGCAGGGAATTGGCTGGTCCGCGCGGCTTCCAGCTGCCACCTGGAAGCCAAAGGAGCCTGCTGCCACATAGCTCATCTTGCCCTTTGGGGGCTGTGATGTTCACTTCTTTAGCGGTGCCTCTTCTGGGGCGCTCTCCTTGAGCTCGCCCAGGACCGGGGCCATGGCCTCGGACCCCGGGGGGCGGGCCTCTCACTCGGTATACTCTGGCTTCTCTTCAGAACGAACAAATCTTTCGCCTTTTACTAAAGATTTCCGTGGAGAGGAGCGAAACTGAGTTTTGCAGCAATTTTTGCATGCTCCAGCCTGCTGGGGCTTCCAATGCTTGGGTTGAAAAATAGAGTGTGCTTGGGTTCTTGAGCGGCGGCTCTAACTTCTGCGGGCTGGTCGGTGGCTGCTGGCCTTATCTGCATATCCTGAACAGGGCCCGCCCCCTTCCCTTCAGCAGGGAATTGGCTGGTCCGCGCGGCTTCCAGCTGCCACCTGGAAGCCAAAGGAGCCTGCTGCCACATAGCTCATCTTGCCCTTTGGGGGCTGTGATGTTCACTTCTTTAGCGGTGCCTCTTCTGGGGCGCTCTCCTTGAGCTCGCCCAGGACCGGGGCCATGGCCTCGGACCCCGGGGGGCGGGCCTCTCACTCGGTATACTCTGGCTTCTCTTCAGAACGAACAAATCTTTCGCCTTTTACTAAAGATTTCCGTGGAGAGGAGCGAAACTGAGTTTTGCAGCAATTTTTGCATGCTCCAGCCTGCTGGGGCTTCCAATGCTTGGGTTGAAAAATAGAGTGTGCTTGGGTTCTTGAGCGGCGGCTCTAACTTCTGCGGGCTGGTCGGTGGCTGCTGGCCTTATCTGCATATCCTGAACAGGGCCCGCCCCCTTCCCTTCAGCAGGGAATTGGCTGGTCCGCGCGGCTTCCAGCTGCCACCTGGAAGCCAAAGGAGCCTGCTGCCACATAGCTCATCTTGCCCTTTGGGGGCTGTGATGTTCACTTCTTTAGCGGTGCCTCTTCTGGGGCGCTCTCCTTGAGCTCGCCCAGGACCGGGGCCATGGCCTCGGACCCCGGGGGGCGGGCCTCTCACTCGGTATACTCTGGCTTCTCTTCAGAACGAACAAATCTTTCGCCTTTTACTAAAGATTTCCGTGGAGAGGAGCGAAACTGAGTTTTGCAGCAATTTTTGCATGCTCCAGCCTGCTGGGGCTTCCAATGCTTGGGTTGAAAAATAGAGTGTGCTTGGGTTCTTGAGCGGCGGCTCTAACTTCTGCGGGCTGGTCGGTGGCTGCTGGCCTTATCTGCATATCCTGAACAGGGCCCGCCCCCTTCCCTTCAGCAGGGAATTGGCTGGTCCGCGCGGCTTCCAGCTGCCACCTGGAAGCCAAAGGAGCCTGCTGCCACATAGCTCATCTTGCCCTTTGGGGGCTGTGATGTTCACTTCTTTAGCGGTGCCTCTTCTGGGGCGCTCTCCTTGAGCTCGCCCAGGACCGGGGCCATGGCCTCGGACCCCGGGGGGCGGGCCTCTCACTCGGTATACTCTGGCTTCTCTTCAGAACGAACAAATCTTTCGCCTTTTACTAAAGATTTCCGTGGAGAGGAGCGAAACTGAGTTTTGCAGCAATTTTTGCATGCTCCAGCCTGCTGGGGCTTCCAATGCTTGGGTTGAAAAATAGAGTGTGCTTGGGTTCTTGAGCGGCGGCTCTAACTTCTGCGGGCTGGTCGGTGGCTGCTGGCCTTATCTGCATATCCTGAACAGGGCCCGCCCCCTTCCCTTCAGCAGGGAATTGGCTGGTCCGCGCGGCTTCCAGCTGCCACCTGGAAGCCAAAGGAGCCTGCTGCCACATAGCTCATCTTGCCCTTTGGGGGCTGTGATGTTCACTTCTTTAGCGGTGCCTCTTCTGGGGCGCTCTCCTTGAGCTCGCCCAGGACCGGGGCCATGGCCTCGGACCCCGGGGGGCGGGCCTCTCACTCGGTATACTCTGGCTTCTCTTCAGAACGAACAAATCTTTCGCCTTTTACTAAAGATTTCCGTGGAGAGGAGCGAAACTGAGTTTTGCAGCAATTTTTGCATGCTCCAGCCTGCTGGGGCTTCCAATGCTTGGGTTGAAAAATAGAGTGTGCTTGGGTTCTTGAGCGGCGGCTCTAACTTCTGCGGGCTGGTCGGTGGCTGCTGGCCTTATCTGCATATCCTGAACAGGGCCCGCCCCCTTCCCTTCAGCAGGGAATTGGCTGGTCCGCGCGGCTTCCAGCTGCCACCTGGAAGCCAAAGGAGCCTGCTGCCACATAGCTCATCTTGCCCTTTGGGGGCTGTGATGTTCACTTCTTTAGCGGTGCCTCTTCTGGGGCGCTCTCCTTGAGCTCGCCCAGGACCGGGGCCATGGCCTCGGACCCCGGGGGGCGGGCCTCTCACTCGGTATACTCTGGCTTCTCTTCAGAACGAACAAATCTTTCGCCTTTTACTAAAGATTTCTGTGGAGAGGAGCGAAACTGAGTTTTGCAGCAATTTTTGCATGCTCCAGCCTGCTGGGGCTTCCAATGCTTGGGTTGAAAAATAGAGTGTGCTTGGGTTCTTGAGCGGCGGCTCTAACTTCTGCGGGCTGGTCGGTGGCTGCTGGCCTTATCTGCATATCCTGAACAGGGCCCGCCCCCTTCCCTTCAGCAGGGAATTGGCTGGTCCGCGCGGCTTCCAGCTGCCACCTGGAAGCCAAAGGAGCCTGCTGCCACATAGCTCATCTTGCCCTTTGGGGGCTGTGATGTTCACTTCTTTAGCGGTGCCTCTTCTGGGGCGCTCTCCTTGAGCTCGCCCAGGACCGGGGCCATGGCCTCGGACCCCGGGGGGCGGGCCTCTCACTCGGTATACTCTGGCTTCTCTTCAGAACGAACAAATCTTTCGCCTTTTACTAAAGATTTCCGTGGAGAGGAGCGAAACTGAGTTTTGCAGCAATTTTTGCATGCTCCAGCCTGCTGGGGCTTCCAATGCTTGGGTTGAAAAATAGAGTGTGCTTGGGTTCTTGAGCGGCGGCTCTAACTTCTGCGGGCTGGTCGGTGGCTGCTGGCCTTATCTGCATATCCTGAACAGGGCCCGCCCCCTTCCCTTCAGCAGGGAATTGGCTGGTCCGCGCGGCTTCCAGCTGCCACCTGGAAGCCAAAGGAGCCTGCTGCCACATAGCTCATCTTGCCCTTTGGGGGCTGTGATGTTCACTTCTTTAGCGGTGCCTCTTCTGGGGCGCTCTCCTTGAGCTCGCCCAGGACCGGGGCCATGGCCTCGGACCCCGGGGGGCGGGCCTCTCACTCGGTATACTCTGGCTTCTCTTCAGAACGAACAAATCTTTCGCCTTTTACTAAAGATTTCCGTGGAGAGGAGCGAAACTGAGTTTTGCAGCAATTTTTGCATGCTCCAGCCTGCTGGGGCTTCCAATGCTTGGGTTGAAAAATAGAGTGTGCTTGGGTTCTTGAGCGGCGGCTCTAACTTCTGCGGGCTGGTCGGTGGCTGCTGGCCTTATCTGCATATCCTGAACAGGGCCCGCCCCCTTCCCTTCAGCAGGGAATTGGCTGGTCCGCGCGGCTTCCAGCTGCCACCTGGAAGCCAAAGGAGCCTGCTGCCACATAGCTCATCTTGCCCTTTGGGGGCTGTGATGTTCACTTCTTTAGCGGTGCCTCTTCTGGGGCGCTCTCCTTGAGCTCGCCCAGGACCGGGGCCATGGCCTCGGACCCCGGGGGGCGGGCCTCTCACTCGGTATACTCTGGCTTCTCTTCAGAACGAACAAATCTTTCGCCTTTTACTAAAGATTTCCGTGGAGAGGAGCGAAACTGAGTTTTGCAGCAATTTTTGCATGCTCCAGCCTGCTGGGGCTTCCAATGCTTGGGTTGAAAAATAGAGTGTGCTTGGGATCTTGAGCGGCGGCTCTAACTTCTGCGGGCTGGTCGGTGGCTGCTGGCCTTATCTGCATATCCTGAACAGGGCCCGCCCCCTTCCCTTCAGCAGGGAATTGGCTGGTTCGCGCGGCTTCCAGCTGCCACCTGGAAGCCAAAGGAGCCTGCTGCCACATAGCTCATCTTGCCCTTTGGGGGCTGTGATGTTCACTTCTTTAGCGGTGCCTCTTCTGGGGCGCTCTCCTTGAGCTCGCCCAGGACCGGGGCCATGGCCTCGGACCCCGGGGGGCGGGCCTCTCACTCGGTATACTCTGGCTTCTCTTCAGAACGAACAAATCTTTCGCCTTTTACTAAAGATTTCCGTGGAGAGGAGCGAAACTGAGTTTTGCAGCAATTTTTGCATGCTCCAGCCTGCTGGGGCTTCCAATGCTTGGGTTGAAAAATAGAGTGTGCTTGGGTTCTTGAGCGGCGGCTCTAACTTCTGCGGGCTGGTCGGTGGCTGCTGGCCTTATCTGCATATCCTGAACAGGGCCCGCCCCCTTCCCTTCAGCAGGGAATTGGCTGGTCCGCGCGGCTTCCAGCTGCCACCTGGAAGCCAAAGGAGCCTGCTGCCACATAGCTCATCTTGCCCTTTGGGGGCTGTGATGTTCACTTCTTTAGCGGTGCCTCTTCTGGGGCGCTCTCCTTGAGCTCGCCCAGGACCGGGGCCATGGCCTCGGACCCCGGGGGGCGGGCCTCTCACTCGGTAAACTCTGGCTTCTCTTCAGAACGAACAAATCTTTCGCCTTTTACTAAAGATTTCCGTGGAGAGGAGCGAAACTGAGTTTTGCAGCAATTTTTGCATGCTCCAGCCTGCTGGGGCTTCCAATGCTTGGGTTGAAAAATAGAGTGTGCTTGGGTTCTTGAGCGGCGGCTCTAACTTCTGCGGGCTGGTCGGTGGCTGCTGGCCTTATCTGCATATCCTGAACAGGGCCCGCCCCCTTCCCTTCAGCAGGGAATTGGCTGGTCCGCGCGGCTTCCAGCTGCCACCTGGAAGCCAAAGGAGCCTGCTGCCACATAGCTCATCTTGCCCTTTGGGGGCTGTGATGTTCACTTCTTTAGCGGTGCCTCTTCTGGGGCGCTCTCCTTGAGCTCGCCCAGGACCGGGGCCATGGCCTCGGACCCCGGGGGGCGGGCCTCTCACTCGGTATACTCTGGCTTCTCTTCAGAACGAACAAATCTTTCGCCTTTTACTAAAGATTTCCGTGGAGAGGAGCGAAACTGAGTTTTGCAGCAATTTTTGCATGCTCCAGCCTGCTGGGGCTTCCAATGCTTGGGTTGAAAAATAGAGTGTGCTTGGGTTCTTGAGCGGCGGCTCTAACTTCTGCGGGCTGGTCGGTGGCTGCTGGCCTTATCTGCATATCCTGAACAGGGCCCCGCCCCCTTCCCTTCAGCAGGGAATTGGCTGGTCCGCGCGGCTTCCAGCTGCCACCTGGAAGCCAAAGGAGCCTGCTGCCACATAGCTCATCTTGCCCTTTGGGGGCTGTGATGTTCACTTCTTTAGCGGTGCCTCTTCTGGGGCGCTCTCCTTGAGCTCGCCCAGGACCGGGGCCATGGCCTCGGACCCCGGGGGGGCGGGCCTCTCACTCGGTATACTCTGGCTTCTCTTCAGAACGAACAAATCTCTGCCTTTTACTAAAGATTTCCGTGGAGAGGAGCGAAACTGAGTTTTGCAGCAATTTTTTGCATGCTCCAGCCTGCTGGGGCTTCCAATGCTTGGGTTGAAAAATAGAGTGTGCTTGGGTTCTTGAGCGGCGGCTCTAACTTCTGCGGGCTGGTCGGTGGCTGCTGGCCTTATCTGCATATCCTGAACAGGGCCCGCCCCCTTCCCTTCAGCAGGGAATTGGCTGGTCCGCGCGGCTTCCAGCTGCCACCTGGAAGCCAAAGGAGCCTGCTGCCACATAGCTCATCTTGCCCTTTGGGGGCTGTGATGTTCACTTCTTTAGCGGTGCCTCTTCTGGGGCGCTCTCCTTGAGCTCGCCCAGGACCGGGGCCATGGCCTCGGACCCCGGGGGGCGGGCCTCTCACTCGGTATACTCTGGCTTCTCTTCAGAACGAACAAATCTTTCGCCTTTTACTAAAGATTTCCGTGGAGAGGAGCGAAACTGAGTTTTGCAGCAATTTTTGCATGCTCCAGCCTGCTGGGGCTTCCAATGCTTGGGTTGAAAAATAGAGTGTGCTTGGGTTCTTGAGCGGCGGCTCTAACTTCTGCGGGCTGGTCGGTGGCTGCTGGCCTTATCTGCATATCCTGAACAGGGCCCGCCCCCTTCCCTTCAGCAGGGAATTGGCTGGTCCGCGCGGCTTCCAGCTGCCACCTGGAAGCCAAAGGAGCCTGCTGCCACATAGCTCATCTTGCCCTTTGGGGGCTGTGATGTTCACTTCTTTAGCGGTGCCTCTTCTGGGGCGCTCTCCTTGAGCTCGCCCAGGACCGGGGCCATGGCCTCGGACCCCGGGGGGCGGGCCTCTCACTCGGTATACTCTGGCTTCTCTTCAGAACGAACAAATCTTTCGCCTTTTACTAAAGATTTCCGTGGAGAGGAGCGAAACTGAGTTTTGCAGCAATTTTTGCATGCTCCAGCCTGCTGGGGCTTCCAATGCTTGGTTGAAAAATAGAGTGTGCTTGGGTTCTTGAGCGGCGGCTCTAACTTCTGCGGGCTGGTCGGTGGCTGCTGGCCTTATCTGCATATCCTGAACAGGGCCCGCCCCCTTCCCTTCAGCAGGGAATTGGCTGGTCCGCGCGGCTTCCAGCTGCCACCTGGAAGCCAAAGGAGCCTGCTGCCACATAGCTCATCTTGCCCTTTGGGGGCTGTGATGTTCACTTCTTTAGCGGTGCCTCTTCTGGGGCGCTCTCCTTGAGCTCGCCCAGGACCGGGGCCATGGCCTCGGACCCCGGGGGGCGGGCCTCTCACTCGGTATACTCTGGCTTCTCTTCAGAACGAACAAATCTTTCGCCTTTTACTAAAGATTTCCGTGGAGAGGAGCGAAACTGAGTTTTGCAGCAATTTTTGCATGCTCCAGCCTGCTGGGGCTTCCAATGCTTGGGTTGAAAAAATAGAGTGTGCTTGGGTTCTTGAGCGGCGGCTCTAACTTCTGCGGGCTGGTCGGTGGCTGCTGGCCTTATCTGCATATCCTGAACAGGGCCCGCCCCCTTCCCTTCAGCAGGGAATTGGCTGGTCCGCGCGGCTTCCAGCTGCCACCTGGAAGCCAAAGGAGCCTGCTGCCACATAGCTCATCTTGCCCTTTGGGGGCTGTGATGTTCACTTCTTTAGCGGTGCCTCTTCTGGGGCGCTCTCCTTGAGCTCGCCCAGGACCGGGGCCATGGCCTCGGACCCCGGGGGCGGGCCTCTCACTCGGTATACTCTGGCTTCTCTTCAGAACGAACAAATCTTTCGCCTTTTACTAAAGATTTCCGTGGAGAGGAGCGAAACTGAGTTTTGCAGCAATTTTTGCATGCTCCAGCCTGCTGGGGCTTCCAATGCTTGGGTTGAAAAATAGAGTGTGCTTGGGTTCTTGAGCGGCGGCTCTAACTTCTGCGGGCTGGTCGGTGGCTGCTGGCCTTATCTGCATATCCTGAACAGGGCCCGCCCCCTTCCCTTCAGCAGGGAATTGGCTGGTCCGCGCGGCTTCCAGCTGCCACCTGAAGCCAAAGGAGCCTGCTGCCACATAGCTCATCTTGCCCTTTGGGGGCTGTGATGTTCACTTCTTTAGCGGTGCCTCTTCTGGGGCGCTCTCCTTGAGCTCGCCCAGGACCGGGGCCATGGCCTCGGACCCCGGGGGGCGGGCCTCTCACTCGGTATACTCTGGCTTCTCTTCAGAACGAACAAATCTTTCGCCTTTTACTAAAGATTTCCGTGGAGAGGAGCGAAACTGAGTTTTGCAGCAATTTTTGCATGCTCCAGCCTGCTGGGGCTTCCAATGCTTGGGTTGAAAAATAGAGTGTGCTTGGGTTCTTGAGCGGCGGCTCTAACTTCTGCGGGCTGGTCGGTGGCTGCTGGCCTTATCTGCATATCCTGAACAGGGCCCGCCCCCTTCCCTTCAGCAGGGAATTGGCTGGTCCGCGCGGCTTCCAGCTGCCACCTGGAAGCCAAAGGAGCCTGCTGCCACATAGCTCATCTTGCCCTTTGGGGGCTGTGATGTTCACTTCTTTAGCGGTGCCTCTTCTGGGGCGCTCTCCTTGAGCTCGCCCAGGACCGGGGCCATGGCCTCGGACCCCGGGGGGCGGACCTCTCACTCGGTATACTCTGGCTTCTCTTCAGAACGAACAAATCTTTCGCCTTTACTAAAGATTTCCGTGGAGAGGAGCGAAACTGAGTTTTGCAGCAATTTTTGCATGCTCCAGCCTGCTGGGGCTTCCAATGCTTGGTTGAAAAATAGAGTGTGCTTGGGTTCTTGAGCGGCGGCTCTAACTTCTGCGGGCTGGTCGGTGGCTGCTGGCCTTATCTGCATATCCTGAACAGGGCCCGCCCCCTTCCCTTCAGCAGGGAATTGGCTGGTCCGCGCGGCTTCCAGCTGCCACCTGGAAGCCAAAGGAGCCTGCTGCCACATAGCTCATCTTGCCCTTTGGGGGCTGTGATGTTCACTTCTTTAGCGGTGCCTCTTCTGGGGCGCTCTCCTTGAGCTCGCCCAGGACCGGGGCCATGGCCTCGGACCCCGGGGGGCGGACCTCTCACTCGGTATACTCTGGCTTCTCTTCAGAACGAACAAATCTTTCGCCTTTTACTAAAGATTTCCGTGGAGAGGAGCGAAACTGAGTTTTGCAGCAATTTTTGCATGCTCCAGCCTGCTGGGGCTTCCAATGCTTGGGTTGAAAAATAGAGTGTGCTTGGGTTCTTGAGCGGCGGCTCTAACTTCTGCGGGCTGGTCGGTGGCTGCTGGCCTTATCTGCATATCCTGAACAGGGCCCGCCCCCTTCCCTTCAGCAGGGAATTGGCTGGTCCGCGCGGCTTCCAGCTGCCACCTGGAAGCCAAAGGAGCTTGCTGCCACATAGCTCATCTTGCCCTTTGGGGGCTGTGATGTTTCACTTCTTTAGCGGTGCCTCTTCTGGGGCGCTCTCCTTGAGCTCGCCCAGGACCGGGGCCATGGCCTCGGACCCCGGGGGGCGGGCCTCTCACTCGGTATACTCTGGCTTTCTCTTCAGAACGAACAAATCTTTCGCCTTTTACTAAAGATTTCCGTGGAGAGGAGCGAAACTGAGTTTTGCAGCAATTTTTTGCATGCTCCAGCCTGCTGGGGCTTCCAATGCTTGGGTTGAAAAATAGAGTGTGCTTGGGTTCTTGAGCGGCGGCTCTAACTTCTGCGGGCTGGTCGGTGGCTGCTGGCCTTATCTGCATATCCTGAACAGGGCCCGCCCCCTTCCCTTCAGCAGGGAATTGGCTGGTCCGCGCGGCTTCCAGCTGCCACCTGGAAGCCAAAGGAGCCTGCTGCCACATAGCTCATCTTGCCCTTTGGGGGCTGTGATGTTCACTTCTTTAGCGGTGCCTCTTCTGGGGCGCTCTCCTTGAGCTCGCCCAGGACCGGGGCCATGGCCTCGGACCCCGGGGGGCGGGCCTCTCATTCGGTAAACTCTGGCTTCTCTTCAGAACGAACAAATCTTTCGCCTTTTACTAAAGATTTCCGTGGAGAGGAGCGAAACTGAGTTTTGCAGCAATTTTTGCATGCTCCAGCCTGCTGGGGCTTCCAATGCTTGGGTTGAAAAATAGAGTGTGCTTGGGTTCTTGAGCGGCGGCTCTAACTTCTGCGGGCTGGTCGGTGGCTGCTGGCCTTATCTGCATATCCTGAACAGGGCCCGCCCCCTTCCCTTCAGCAGGGAATTGGCTGGTCCGCGCGGCTTCCAGCTGCCACCTGGAAGCCAAAGGAGCCTGCTGCCACATAGCTCATCTTGCCCTTTGGGGGCTGTGATGTTCACTTCTTTAGCGGTGCCTCTTCTGGGGGCGCTCTCCTTGAGCTCGCCCAGGACCGGGGCCATGGCCTCGGACCCCGGGGGGCGGGCCTCTCACTCGGTATACTCTGGCTTCTCTTCAGAACGAACAAATCTTTCGCCTTTTACTAAAGATTTCCGTGGAGAGGAGCGAAACTGAGTTTTGCAGCAATTTTTGCATGCTCCAGCCTGCTGGGGCTTCCAATGCTTGGGTTGAAAAATAGAGTGTGCTTGGGTTCTTGAGCGGCGGCTCTAACTTCTGCGGGCTGGTCGGTGGCTGCTGGCCTTATCTGCATATCCTGAACAGGGCCCGCCCCCTTCCCTTCAGCAGGGAATTGGCTGGTCCGCGCGGCTTCCAGCTGCCACCTGGAAGCCAAAGGAGCCTGCTGCCACATAGCTCATCTTGCCCTTTGGGGGCTGTGATGTTCACTTCTTTAGCAGTGCCTCTTCTGGGGCGCTCTCCTTGAGCTCGCCCAGGACCGGGGCCATGGCCTCGGACCCCGGGGGGCGGGCCTCTCACTCGGTATACTCTGGCTTCTCTTCAGAACGAACAAATCTCTGCCTTTTACTAAAGATTTCCGTGGAGAGGAGCGAAACTGAGTTTTGCAGCAATTTTTGCATGCTCCAGCCTGCTGGGGCTTCCAATGCTTGGGTTGAAAAATAGAGTGTGCTTGGGTTCTTGAGCGGCGGCTCTAACTTCTGCGGGCTGGTCGGTGGCTGCTGGCCTTATCTGCATATCCTGAACAGGGCCCGCCCCCTTCCCTTCAGCAGGGAATTGGCTGGTCCGCGCGGCTTCCAGCTGCCACCTGGAAGCCAAAGGAGCCTGCTGCCACATAGCTCATCTTGCCCTTTGGGGGCTGTGATGTTCACTTCTTTAGCAGTGCCTCTTCTGGGGCGCTCTCCTTGAGCTCGCCCAGGACCGGGGCCATGGCCTCGGACCCCGGGGGGCGGGCCTCTCACTCGGTATACTCTGGCTTCTCTTCAGAACGAACAAATCTTTCGCCTTTTACTAAAGATTTCCGTGGAGAGGAGCGAAACTGAGTTTTGCAGCAATTTTTGCATGCTCCAGCCTGCTGGGGCTTCCAATGCTTGGGTTGAAAAATAGAGTGTGCTTGGGTTCTTGAGCGGCGGCTCTAACTTCTTCGGGCTGGTCGGTGGCTGCTGGCCTTATCTGCATATCCTGAACAGGGCCCCGCCCCCTTCCCTTCAGCAGGGAATTGGCTGGTCCGCGCGGCTTCCAGCTGCCACCTGGAAGCCAAAGGAGCCTGCTGCCACATAGCTCATCTTGCCCTTTGGGGGCTGTGATGTTCACTTCTTTAGCGGTGCCTCTTCTGGGGCGCTCTCCTTGAGCTCGCCCAGGACCGGGGCCATGGCCTCGGACCCCGGGGGGCGGGCCTCTCACTCGGTATACTCTGGCTTCTCTTCAGAACGAACAAATCTTTCGCCTTTTACTAAAGATTTCCGTGGAGAGGAGCGAAACTGAGTTTTGCAGCAATTTTTGCATGCTCCAGCCTGCTGGGGCTTCCAATGCTTGGGTTGAAAAATAGAGTGTGCTTGGGTTCTTGAGCGGCGGCTCTAACTTCTGCGGGCTGGTCGGTGGCTGCTGGCCTTATCTGCATATCCTGAACAGGGCCCGCCCCCTTCCCTTCAGCAGGGAATTGGCTGGTCCGCGCGGCTTCCAGCTGCCACCTGGAAGCCAAAGGAGCCTGCTGCCACATAGCTCATCTTGCCCTTTGGGGGCTGTGATGTTCACTTCTTTAGCGGTGCCTCTTCTGGGGCGCTCTCCTTGAGCTCGCCCAGGACCGGGGCCATGGCCTCGGACCCCGGGGGGCGGGCCTCTCACTCGGTATACTCTGGCTTCTCTTCAGAACGAACAAATCTTTCGCCTTTTACTAAAGATTTCCGTGGAGAGGAGCGAAACTGAGTTTTGCAGCAATTTTTGCATGCTCCAGCCTGCTGGGGCTTCCAATGCTTGGGTTGAAAAATAGAGTGTGCTTGGGTTCTTGAGCGGCGGCTCTAACTTCTGCGGGCTGGTCGGTGGCTGCTGGCCTTATCTGCATATCCTGAACAGGGCCCGCCCCCTTCCCTTCAGCAGGGAATTGGCTGGTCCGCGCGGCTTCCAGCTGCCACCTGGAAGCCAAAGGAGCCTGCTGCCACATAGCTCATCTTGCCCTTTGGGGGCTGTGATGTTCACTTCTTTAGCGGTGCCTCTTCTGGGGCGCTCTCCTTGAGCTCGCCCAGGACCGGGGCCATGGCCTCGGACCCCGGGGGGCGGGCCTCTCACTCGGTATACTCTGGCTTCTCTTCAGAACGAACAAATCTTTCGCCTTTTACTAAAGATTTCCGTGGAGAGGAGCGAAACTGAGTTTTGCAGCAATTTTTGCATGCTCCAGCCTGCTGGGGCTTCCAATGCTTGGGTTGAAAAATAGAGTGTGCTTGGGTTCTTGAGCGGCGGCTCTAACTTCTGCGGGCTGGTCGGTGGCTGCTGGCCTTATCTGCATATCCTGAACAGGGCCCGCCCCCTTCCCTTCAGCAGGGAATTGGCTGGTCCGCGCGGCTTCCAGCTGCCACCTGGAAGCCAAAGGAGCCTGCTGCCACATAGCTCATCTTGCCCTTTGGGGGCTGTGATGTTCACTTCTTTAGCGGTGCCTCTTCTGGGGCGCTCTCCTTGAGCTCGCCCAGGACCGGGGCCATGGCCTCGGACCCCGGGGGCGGGCCTCTCACTCGGTATACTCTGGCTTCTCTTCAGAACGAACAAATCTTTCGCCTTTTACTAAAGATTTCCGTGGAGAGGAGCGAAACTGAGTTTTGCAGCAATTTTTGCATGCTCCAGCCTGCTGGGGCTTCCAATGCTTGGGTTGAAAAATAGAGTGTGCTTGGGTTCTTGAGCGGCGGCTCTAACTTCTGCGGGCTGGTCGGTGGCTGCTGGCCTTATCTGCATATCCTGAACAGGGCCCGCCCCCTTCCCTTCAGCAGGGAATTGGCTGGTCCGCGCGGCTTCCAGCTGCCACCTGGAAGCCAAAGGAGCCTGCTGCCACATAGCTCATCTTGCCCTTTGGGGGCTGTGATGTTCACTTCTTTAGCGGTGCCTCTTCTGGGGCGCTCTCCTTGAGCTCGCCCAGGACCAGGGCCATGGCCTCGGACCCCGGGGGGCGGGCCTCTCACTCGGTATACTCTGGCTTCTCTTCAGAACGAACAAATCTTTCGCCTTTTACTAAAGATTTCCGTGGAGAGGAGCGAAACTGAGTTTTGCAGCAATTTTTGCATGCTCCAGCCTGCTGGGGCTTCCAATGCTTGGGTTGAAAAATAGAGTGTGCTTGGGTTCTTGAGCGGCGGCTCTAACTTCTGCGGGCTGGTCGGTGGCTGCTGGCCTTATCTGCATATCCTGAACAGGGCCCGCCCCCTTCCCTTCAGCAGGGAATTGGCTGGTCCGCGCGGCTTCCAGCTGCCACCTGGAAGCCAAAGGAGCCTGCTGCCACATAGCTCATCTTGCCCTTTGGGGGCTGTGATGTTCACTTCTTTAGCGGTGCCTCTTCTGGGGCGCTCTCCTTGAGCTCGCCCAGGACCGGGGCCATGGCCTCGGACCCCGGGGGGCGGGCCTCTCACTCGGTATACTCTGGCTTCTCTTCAGAACGAACAAATCTTTCGCCTTTTACTAAAGATTTCCGTGGAGAGGAGCGAAACTGAGTTTTGCAGCAATTTTTGCATGCTCCAGCCTGCTGGGGCTTCCAATGCTTGGGTTGAAAAATAGAGTGTGCTTGGGTTCTTGAGCGGCGGCTCTAACTTCTGCGGGCTGGTCGGTGGCTGCTGGCCTTATCTGCATATCCTGAACAGGGCCCGCCCCCTTCCCTTCAGCAGGGAATTGGCTGGTCCGCGCGGCTTCCAGCTGCCACCTGGAAGCCAAAGGAGCCTGCTGCCACATAGCTCATCTTGCCCTTTGGGGGCTGTGATGTTCACTTCTTTAGCGGTGCCTCTTCTGGGGCGCTCTCCTTGAGCTCGCCCAGGACCGGGGCCATGGCCTCGGACCCCGGGGGGCGGGCCTCTCACTCGGTATACTCTGGCTTCTCTTCAGAACGAACAAATCTTTCGCCTTTTACTAAAGATTTCCGTGGAGAGGAGCGAAACTGAGTTTTGCAGCAATTTTTGCATGCTCCAGCCTGCTGGGGCTTCCAATGCTTGGGTTGAAAAATAGAGTGTGCTTGGGTTCTTGAGCGGCGGCTCTAACTTCTGCGGGCTGGTCGGTGGCTGCTGGCCTTATCTGCATATCCTGAACAGGGCCCGCCCCCTTCCCTTCAGCAGGGAATTGGCTGGTCCGCGCGGCTTCCAGCTGCCACCTGGAAGCCAAAGGAGCCTGCTGCCACATAGCTCATCTTGCCCTTTGGGGGCTGTGATGTTCACTTCTTTAGCGGTGCCTCTTCTGGGGCGCTCTCCTTGAGCTCGCCCAGGACCGGGGCCATGGCCTCGGACCCCGGGGGGCGGGCCTCTCACTCGGTATACTCTGGCTTCTCTTCAGAACGAACAAATCTTTCGCCTTTTACTAAAGATTTCCGTGGAGAGGAGCGAAACTGAGTTTTGCAGCAATTTTTGCATGCTCCAGCCTGCTGGGGCTTCCAATGCTTGGGTTGAAAAATAGAGTGTGCTTGGGTTCTTGAGCGGCGGCTCTAACTTCTGCGGGCTGGTCGGTGGCTGCTGGCCTTATCTGCATATCCTGAACAGGGCCCGCCCCCTTCCCTTCAGCAGGGAATTGGCTGGTCCGCGCGGCTTCCAGCTGCCACCTGGAAGCCAAAGGAGCCTGCTGCCACATAGCTCATCTTGCCCTTTGGGGGCTGTGATGTTCACTTCTTTAGCGGTGCCTCTTCTGGGGCGCTCTCCTTGAGCTCGCCCAGGACCGGGGCCATGGCCTCGGACCCCGGGGGGCGGGCCTCTCACTCGGTATACTCTGGCTTCTCTTCAGAACGAACAAATCTTTCGCCTTTTACTAAAGATTTCCGTGGAGAGGAGCGAAACTGAGTTTTGCAGCAATTTTTGCATGCTCCAGCCTGCTGGGGCTTCCAATGCTTGGGTTGAAAAATAGAGTGTGCTTGGGTTCTTGAGCGGCGGCTCTAACTTCTGCGGGCTGGTCGGTGGCTGCTGGCCTTATCTGCATATCCTGAACAGGGCCCGCCCCCTTCCCTTCAGCAGGGAATTGGCTGGTCCGCGCGGCTTCCAGCTGCCACCTGGAAGCCAAAGGAGCCTGCTGCCACATAGCTCATCTTGCCCTTTGGGGGCTGTGATGTTCACTTCTTTAGCGGTGCCTCTTCTGGGGCGCTCTCCTTGAGCTCGCCCAGGACCGGGGCCATGGCCTCGGACCCCGGGGGGCGGGCCTCTCACTCGGTATACTCTGGCTTCTCTTCAGAACGAACAAATCTTTCGCCTTTTACTAAAGATTTCCGTGGAGAGGAGCGAAACTGAGTTTTGCAGCAATTTTTGCATGCTCCAGCCTGCTGGGGCTTCCAATGCTTGGGTTGAAAAATAGAGTGTGCTTGGGTTCTTGAGCGGCGGCTCTAACTTCTGCGGGCTGGTCGGTGGCTGCTGGCCTTATCTGCATATCCTGAACAGGGCCCGCCCCCTTCCCTTCAGCAGGGAATTGGCTGGTCCGCGCGGCTTCCAGCTGCCACCTGGAAGCCAAAGGAGCCTGCTGCCACATAGCTCATCTTGCCCTTTGGGGGCTGTGATGTTCACTTCTTTAGCGGTGCCTCTTCTGGGGCGCTCTCCTTGAGCTCGCCCAGGACCGGGGCCATGGCCTCGGACCCCGGGGGGCGGGCCTCTCACTCGGTATACTCTGGCTTCTCTTCAGAACGAACAAATCTTTCGCCTTTTACTAAAGATTTCCGTGGAGAGGAGCGAAACTGAGTTTTGCAGCAATTTTTGCATGCTCCAGCCTGCTGGGGCTTCCAATGCTTGGGTTGAAAAATAGAGTGTGCTTGGGTTCTTGAGCGGCGGCTCTAACTTCTGCGGGCTGGTCGGTGGCTGCTGGCCTTATCTGCATATCCTGAACAGGGCCCGCCCCCTTCCCTTCAGCAGGGAATTGGCTGGTCCGCGCGGCTTCCAGCTGCCACCTGGAAGCCAAAGGAGCCTGCTGCCACATAGCTCATCTTGCCCTTTGGGGGCTGTGATGTTCACTTCTTTAGCGGTGCCTCTTCTGGGGCGCTCTCCTTGAGCTCGCCCAGGACCGGGGCCATGGCCTCGGACCCCGGGGGGCGGGCCTCTCACTCGGTATACTCTGGCTTCTCTTCAGAACGAACAAATCTTTCGCCTTTTACTAAAGATTTCCGTGGAGAGGAGCGAAACTGAGTTTTGCAGCAATTTTTGCATGCTCCAGCCTGCTGGGGCTTCCAATGCTTGGGTTGAAAAATAGAGTGTGCTTGGGTTCTTGAGCGGCGGCTCTAACTTCTGCGGGCTGGTCGGTGGCTGCTGGCCTTATCTGCATATCCTGAACAGGGCCCGCCCCCTTCCCTTCAGCAGGGAATTGGCTGGTCCGCGCGGCTTCCAGCTGCCACCTGGAAGCCAAAGGAGCCTGCTGCCACATAGCTCATCTTGCCCTTTGGGGGCTGTGATGTTCACTTCTTTAGCGGTGCCTCTTCTGGGGCGCTCTCCTTGAGCTCGCCCAGGACCGGGGCCATGGCCTCGGACCCCGGGGGGCGGGCCTCTCACTCGGTATACTCTGGCTTCTCTTCAGAACGAACAAATCTTTCGCCTTTTACTAAAGATTTCCGTGGAGAGGAGCGAAACTGAGTTTTGCAGCAATTTTTGCATGCTCCAGCCTGCTGGGGCTTCCAATGCTTGGGTTGAAAAATAGAGTGTGCTTGGGTTCTTGAGCGGCGGCTCTAACTTCTGCGGGCTGGTCGGTGGCTGCTGGCCTTATCTGCATATCCTGAACAGGGCCCGCCCCCTTCCCTTCAGCAGGGAATTGGCTGGTCCGCGCGGCTTCCAGCTGCCACCTGGAAGCCAAAGGAGCCTGCTGCCACATAGCTCATCTTGCCCTTTGGGGGCTGTGATGTTCACTTCTTTAGCGGTGCCTCTTCTGGGGCGCTCTCCTTGAGCTCGCCCAGGACCGGGGCCATGGCCTCGGACCCCGGGGGGCGGGCCTCTCACTCGGTATACTCTGGCTTCTCTTCAGAACGAACAAATCTTTCGCCTTTTACTAAAGATTTCCGTGGAGAGGAGCGAAACTGAGTTTTGCAGCAATTTTTGCATGCTCCAGCCTGCTGGGGCTTCCAATGCTTGGGTTGAAAAATAGAGTGTGCTTGGGTTCTTGAGCGGCGGCTCTAACTTCTGCGGGCTGGTCGGTGGCTGCTGGCCTTATCTGCATATCCTGAACAGGGCCCGCCCCCTTCCCTTCAGCAGGGAATTGGCTGGTCCGCGCGGCTTCCAGCTGCCACCTGGAAGCCAAAGGAGCCTGCTGCCACATAGCTCATCTTGCCCTTTGGGGGCTGTGATGTTCACTTCTTTAGCGGTGCCTCTTCTGGGGCGCTCTCCTTGAGCTCGCCCAGGACCGGGGCCATGGCCTCGGACCCCGGGGGGCGGGCCTCTCACTCGGTATACTCTGGCTTCTCTTCAGAACGAACAAATCTTTCGCCTTTTACTAAAGATTTCCGTGGAGAGGAGCGAAACTGAGTTTTGCAGCAATTTTTGCATGCTCCAGCCTGCTGGGGCTTCCAATGCTTGGGTTGAAAAATAGAGTGTGCTTGGGTTCTTGAGCGGCGGCTCTAACTTCTGCGGGCTGGTCGGTGGCTGCTGGCCTTATCTGCATATCCTGAACAGGGCCCGCCCCCTTCCCTTCAGCAGGGAATTGGCTGGTCCGCGCGGCTTCCAGCTGCCACCTGGAAGCCAAAGGAGCCTGCTGCCACATAGCTCATCTTGCCCTTTGGGGGCTGTGATGTTCACTTCTTTAGCGGTGCCTCTTCTGGGGCGCTCTCCTTGAGCTCGCCCAGGACCGGGGCCATGGCCTCGGACCCCGGGGGGCGGGCCTCTCACTCGGTATACTCTGGCTTCTCTTCAGAACGAACAAATCTTTCGCCTTTTACTAAAGATTTCCGTGGAGAGGAGCGAAACTGAGTTTTGCAGCAATTTTTGCATGCTCCAGCCTGCTGGGGCTTCCAATGCTTGGGTTGAAAAATAGAGTGTGCTTGGGTTCTTGAGCGGCGGCTCTAACTTCTGCGGGCTGGTCGGTGGCTGCTGGCCTTATCTGCATATCCTGAACAGGGCCCGCCCCCTTCCCTTCAGCAGGGAATTGGCTGGTCCGCGCGGCTTCCAGCTGCCACCTGGAAGCCAAAGGAGCCTGCTGCCACATAGCTCATCTTGCCCTTTGGGGGCTGTGATGTTCACTTCTTTAGCGGTGCCTCTTCTGGGGCGCTCTCCTTGAGCTCGCCCAGGACCGGGGCCATGGCCTCGGACCCCGGGGGGCGGGCCTCTCACTCGGTATACTCTGGCTTCTCTTCAGAACGAACAAATCTTTCGCCTTTTACTAAAGATTTCCGTGGAGAGGAGCGAAACTGAGTTTTGCAGCAATTTTTGCATGCTCCAGCCTGCTGGGGCTTCCAATGCTTGGGTTGAAAAATAGAGTGTGCTTGGGTTCTTGAGCGGCGGCTCTAACTTCTGCGGGCTGGTCGGTGGCTGCTGGCCTTATCTGCATATCCTGAACAGGGCCCGCCCCCTTCCCTTCAGCAGGGAATTGGCTGGTCCGCGCGGCTTCCAGCTGCCACCTGGAAGCCAAAGGAGCCTGCTGCCACATAGCTCATCTTGCCCTTTGGGGGCTGTGATGTTCACTTCTTTAGCGGTGCCTCTTCTGGGGCGCTCTCCTTGAGCTCGCCCAGGACCGGGGCCATGGCCTCGGACCCCGGGGGGCGGGCCTCTCACTCGGTATACTCTGGCTTCTCTTCAGAACGAACAAATCTTTCGCCTTTTACTAAAGATTTCCGTGGAGAGGAGCGAAACTGAGTTTTGCAGCAATTTTTGCATGCTCCAGCCTGCTGGGGCTTCCAATGCTTGGGTTGAAAAATAGAGTGTGCTTGGGTTCTTGAGCGGCGGCTCTAACTTCTGCGGGCTGGTCGGTGGCTGCTGGCCTTATCTGCATATCCTGAACAGGGCCCGCCCCCTTCCCTTCAGCAGGGAATTGGCTGGTCCGCGCGGCTTCCAGCTGCCACCTGGAAGCCAAAGGAGCCTGCTGCCACATAGCTCATCTTGCCCTTTGGGGGCTGTGATGTTCACTTCTTTAGCGGTGCCTCTTCTGGGGCGCTCTCCTTGAGCTCGCCCAGGACCGGGGCCATGGCCTCGGACCCCGGGGGGCGGGCCTCTCACTCGGTATACTCTGGCTTCTCTTCAGAACGAACAAATCTTTCGCCTTTTACTAAAGATTTCCGTGGAGAGGAGCGAAACTGAGTTTTGCAGCAATTTTTGCATGCTCCAGCCTGCTGGGGCTTCCAATGCTTGGGTTGAAAAATAGAGTGTGCTTGGGTTCTTGAGCGGCGGCTCTAACTTCTGCGGGCTGGTCGGTGGCTGCTGGCCTTATCTGCATATCCTGAACAGGGCCCGCCCCCTTCCCTTCAGCAGGGAATTGGCTGGTCCGCGCGGCTTCCAGCTGCCACCTGGAAGCCAAAGGAGCCTGCTGCCACATAGCTCATCTTGCCCTTTGGGGGCTGTGATGTTCACTTCTTTAGCGGTGCCTCTTCTGGGGCGCTCTCCTTGAGCTCGCCCAGGACCGGGGCCATGGCCTCGGACCCCGGGGGGCGGGCCTCTCACTCGGTATACTCTGGCTTCTCTTCAGAACGAACAAATCTTTCGCCTTTTACTAAAGATTTCCGTGGAGAGGAGCGAAACTGAGTTTTGCAGCAATTTTTGCATGCTCCAGCCTGCTGGGGCTTCCAATGCTTGGGTTGAAAAATAGAGTGTGCTTGGGTTCTTGAGCGGCGGCTCTAACTTCTGCGGGCTGGTCGGTGGCTGCTGGCCTTATCTGCATATCCTGAACAGGGCCCGCCCCCTTCCCTTCAGCAGGGAATTGGCTGGTCCGCGCGGCTTCCAGCTGCCACCTGGAAGCCAAAGGAGCCTGCTGCCACATAGCTCATCTTGCCCTTTGGGGGCTGTGATGTTCACTTCTTTAGCGGTGCCTCTTCTGGGGCGCTCTCCTTGAGCTCGCCCAGGACCGGGGCCATGGCCTCGGACCCCGGGGGGCGGGCCTCTCACTCGGTATACTCTGGCTTCTCTTCAGAACGAACAAATCTTTCGCCTTTTACTAAAGATTTCCGTGGAGAGGAGCGAAACTGAGTTTTGCAGCAATTTTTGCATGCTCCAGCCTGCTGGGGCTTCCAATGCTTGGGTTGAAAAATAGAGTGTGCTTGGGTTCTTGAGCGGCGGCTCTAACTTCTGCGGGCTGGTCGGTGGCTGCTGGCCTTATCTGCATATCCTGAACAGGGCCCGCCCCCTTCCCTTCAGCAGGGAATTGGCTGGTCCGCGCGGCTTCCAGCTGCCACCTGGAAGCCAAAGGAGCCTGCTGCCACATAGCTCATCTTGCCCTTTGGGGGCTGTGATGTTCACTTCTTTAGCGGTGCCTCTTCTGGGGCGCTCTCCTTGAGCTCGCCCAGGACCGGGGCCATGGCCTCGGACCCCGGGGGGCGGGCCTCTCACTCGGTATACTCTGGCTTCTCTTCAGAACGAACAAATCTTTCGCCTTTTACTAAAGATTTCCGTGGAGAGGAGCGAAACTGAGTTTTGCAGCAATTTTTGCATGCTCCAGCCTGCTGGGGCTTCCAATGCTTGGGTTGAAAAATAGAGTGTGCTTGGGTTCTTGAGCGGCGGCTCTAACTTCTGCGGGCTGGTCGGTGGCTGCTGGCCTTATCTGCATATCCTGAACAGGGCCCGCCCCCTTCCCTTCAGCAGGGAATTGGCTGGTCCGCGCGGCTTCCAGCTGCCACCTGGAAGCCAAAGGAGCCTGCTGCCACATAGCTCATCTTGCCCTTTGGGGGCTGTGATGTTCACTTCTTTAGCGGTGCCTCTTCTGGGGCGCTCTCCTTGAGCTCGCCCAGGACCGGGGCCATGGCCTCGGACCCCGGGGGGCGGGCCTCTCACTCGGTATACTCTGGCTTCTCTTCAGAACGAACAAATCTTTCGCCTTTTACTAAAGATTTCCGTGGAGAGGAGCGAAACTGAGTTTTGCAGCAATTTTTGCATGCTCCAGCCTGCTGGGGCTTCCAATGCTTGGGTTGAAAAATAGAGTGTGCTTGGGTTCTTGAGCGGCGGCTCTAACTTCTGCGGGCTGGTCGGTGGCTGCTGGCCTTATCTGCATATCCTGAACAGGGCCCGCCCCCTTCCCTTCAGCAGGGAATTGGCTGGTCCGCGCGGCTTCCAGCTGCCACCTGGAAGCCAAAGGAGCCTGCTGCCACATAGCTCATCTTGCCCTTTGGGGGCTGTGATGTTCACTTCTTTAGCGGTGCCTCTTCTGGGGCGCTCTCCTTGAGCTCGCCCAGGACCGGGGCCATGGCCTCGGACCCCGGGGGGCGGGCCTCTCACTCGGTATACTCTGGCTTCTCTTCAGAACGAACAAATCTTTCGCCTTTTACTAAAGATTTCCGTGGAGAGGAGCGAAACTGAGTTTTGCAGCAATTTTTGCATGCTCCAGCCTGCTGGGGCTTCCAATGCTTGGGTTGAAAAATAGAGTGTGCTTGGGTTCTTGAGCGGCGGCTCTAACTTCTGCGGGCTGGTCGGTGGCTGCTGGCCTTATCTGCATATCCTGAACAGGGCCCGCCCCCTTCCCTTCAGCAGGGAATTGGCTGGTCCGCGCGGCTTCCAGCTGCCACCTGGAAGCCAAAGGAGCCTGCTGCCACATAGCTCATCTTGCCCTTTGGGGGCTGTGATGTTCACTTCTTTAGCGGTGCCTCTTCTGGGGCGCTCTCCTTGAGCTCGCCCAGGACCGGGGCCATGGCCTCGGACCCCGGGGGGCGGGCCTCTCACTCGGTATACTCTGGCTTCTCTTCAGAACGAACAAATCTTTCGCCTTTTACTAAAGATTTCCGTGGAGAGGAGCGAAACTGAGTTTTGCAGCAATTTTTGCATGCTCCAGCCTGCTGGGGCTTCCAATGCTTGGGTTGAAAAATAGAGTGTGCTTGGGTTCTTGAGCGGCGGCTCTAACTTCTGCGGGCTGGTCGGTGGCTGCTGGCCTTATCTGCATATCCTGAACAGGGCCCGCCCCCTTCCCTTCAGCAGGGAATTGGCTGGTCCGCGCGGCTTCCAGCTGCCACCTGGAAGCCAAAGGAGCCTGCTGCCACATAGCTCATCTTGCCCTTTGGGGGCTGTGATGTTCACTTCTTTAGCGGTGCCTCTTCTGGGGCGCTCTCCTTGAGCTCGCCCAGGACCGGGGCCATGGCCTCGGACCCCGGGGGGCGGGCCTCTCACTCGGTATACTCTGGCTTCTCTTCAGAACGAACAAATCTTTCGCCTTTTACTAAAGATTTCCGTGGAGAGGAGCGAAACTGAGTTTTGCAGCAATTTTTGCATGCTCCAGCCTGCTGGGGCTTCCAATGCTTGGGTTGAAAAATAGAGTGTGCTTGGGTTCTTGAGCGGCGGCTCTAACTTCTGCGGGCTGGTCGGTGGCTGCTGGCCTTATCTGCATATCCTGAACAGGGCCCGCCCCCTTCCCTTCAGCAGGGAATTGGCTGGTCCGCGCGGCTTCCAGCTGCCACCTGGAAGCCAAAGGAGCCTGCTGCCACATAGCTCATCTTGCCCTTTGGGGGCTGTGATGTTCACTTCTTTAGCGGTGCCTCTTCTGGGGCGCTCTCCTTGAGCTCGCCAGGACCAGGGCCATGGCCTCGGACCCCGGGGGGCGGGCCTCTCACTCGGTATACTCTGGCTTCTCTTCAGAACGAACAAATCTTTCGCCTTTTACTAAAGATTTCCGTGGAGAGGAGCGAAACTGAGTTTTGCAGCAATTTTTGCATGCTCCAGCCTGCTGGGGCTTCCAATGCTTGGGTTGAAAAATAGAGTGTGCTTGGGTTCTTGAGCGGCGGCTCTAACTTCTGCGGGCTGGTCGGTGGCTGCTGGCCTTATCTGCATATCCTGAACAGGGCCCGCCCCCTTCCCTTCAGCAGGGAATTGGCTGGTCCGCGCGGCTTCCAGCTGCCACCTGGAAGCCAAAGGAGCCTGCTGCCACATAGCTCATCTTGCCCTTTGGGGGCTGTGATGTTCACTTCTTTAGCGGTGCCTCTTCTGGGGCGCTCTCCTTGAGCTCGCCCAGGACCGGGGCCATGGCCTCGGACCCCGGGGGGCGGGCCTCTCACTCGGTATACTCTGGCTTCTCTTCAGAACGAACAAATCTTTCGCCTTTTACTAAAGATTTCCGTGGAGAGGAGCGAAACTGAGTTTTGCAGCAATTTTTGCATGCTCCAGCCTGCTGGGGCTTCCAATGCTTGGGTTGAAAAATAGAGTGTGCTTGGGTTCTTGAGCGGCGGCTCTAACTTCTGCGGGCTGGTCGGTGGCTGCTGGCCTTATCTGCATATCCTGAACAGGGCCCGCCCCCTTCCCTTCAGCAGGGAATTGGCTGGTCCGCGCGGCTTCCAGCTGCCACCTGGAAGCCAAAGGAGCCTGCTGCCACATAGCTCATCTTGCCCTTTGGGGGCTGTGATGTTCACTTCTTTAGCGGTGCCTCTTCTGGGGCGCTCTCCTTGAGCTCGCCCAGGACCGGGGCCATGGCCTCGGACCCCGGGGGGCGGGCCTTTCACTCGGTATACTCTGGCTTCTCTTCAGAACGAACAAATCTTTCGCCTTTTACTAAAGATTTCCGTGGAGAGGAGCGAAACTGAGTTTTGCAGCAATTTTTGCATGCTCCAGCCTGCTGGGGCTTCCAATGCTTGGGTTGAAAAATAGAGTGTGCTTGGGTTCTTGAGCGGCGGCTCTAACTTCTGCGGGCTGGTCGGTGGCTGCTGGCCTTATCTGCATATCCTGAACAGGGCCCGCCCCCTTCCCTTCAGCAGGGAATTGGCTGGTCCGCGCGGCTTCCAGCTGCCACCTGGAAGCCAAAGGAGCCTGCTGCCACATAGCTCATCTTGCCCTTTGGGGGCTGTGATGTTCACTTCTTTAGCGGTGCCTCTTCTGGGGCGCTCTCCTTGAGCTCGCCCAGGACCAGGGGCCATGGCCTCGGACCCCGGGGGGCGGGCCTCTCACTCGGTATACTCTGGCTTCTCTTCAGAACGAACAAATCTTTCGCCTTTTACTAAAGATTTCCGTGGAGAGGAGCGAAACTGAGTTTTGCAGCAATTTTTGCATGCTCCAGCCTGCTGGGGCTTCCAATGCTTGGGTTGAAAAATAGAGTGTGCTTGGGTTCTTGAGCGGCGGCTCTAACTTCTGCGGGCTGGTCGGTGGCTGCTGGCCTTATCTGCATATCCTGAACAGGGCCCGCCCCCTTCCCTTCAGCAGGGAATTGGCTGGTCCGCGCGGCTTCCAGCTGCCACCTGGAAGCCAAAGGAGCCTGCTGCCACATAGCTCATCTTGCCCTTTGGGGGCTGTGATGTTCACTTCTTTAGCGGTGCCTCTTCTGGGGCGCTCTCCTTGAGCTCGCCCAGGACCGGGGCCATGGCCTCGGACCCCGGGGGGCGGGCCTTTCACTCGGTATACTCTGGCTTCTCTTCAGAACGAACAAATCTTTCGCCTTTTACTAAAGATTTCCGTGGAGAGGAGCGAAACTGAGTTTTGCAGCAATTTTTGCATGCTCCAGCCTGCTGGGGCTTCCAATGCTTGGGTTGAAAAATAGAGTGTGCTTGGGTTCTTGAGCGGCGGCTCTAACTTCTGCGGGCTGGTCGGTGGCTGCTGGCCTTATCTGCATATCCTGAACAGGGCCCGCCCCCTTCCCTTCAGCAGGGAATTGGCTGGTCCGCGCGGCTTCCAGCTGCCACCTGGAAGCCAAAGGAGCCTGCTGCCACATAGCTCATCTTGCCCTTTGGGGGCTGTGATGTTCACTTCTTTAGCGGTGCCTCTTCTGGGGCGCTCTCCTTGAGCTCGCCCAGGACCGGGGCCATGGCCTCGGACCCCGGGGGGCGGGCCTCTCACTCGGTATACTCTGGCTTCTCTTCAGAACGAACAAATCTTTCGCCTTTTACTAAAGATTTCCGTGGAGAGGAGCGAAACTGAGTTTTGCAGCAATTTTTGCATGCTCCAGCCTGCTGGGCTTCCAATGCTTGGGTTGAAAAATAGAGTGTGCTTGGGTTCTTGAGCGGCGGCTCTAACTTCTGCGGGCTGGTCGGTGGCTGCTGGCCTTATCTGCATATCCTGAACAGGGCCCGCCCCCTTCCCTTCAGCAGGGAATTGGCTGGTCCGCGCGGCTTCCAGCTGCCACCTGGAAGCCAAAGGAGCCTGCTGCTACATAGCTCATCTTGCCCTTTGGGGGCTGTGATGTTCACTTCTTTAGCGGTGCCTCTTCTGGGGCGCTCTCCTTGAGCTCGCCCAGGACCGGGGCCATGGCCTCGGACCCCGGGGGGCGGGCCTCTCACTCGGTATACTCTGGCTTCTCTTCAGAACGAACAAATCTTTCGCCTTTTACTAAAGATTTCCGTGGAGAGGAGCGAAACTGAGTTTTGCAGCAATTTTTGCATGCTCCAGCCTGCTGGGGCTTCCAATGCTTGGGTTGAAAAATAGAGTGTGCTTGGGTTCTTGAGCGGCGGCTCTAACTTCTGCGGGCTGGTCGGTGGCTGCTGGCCTTATCTGCATATCCTGAACAGGGCCCGCCCCCTTCCCTTCAGCAGGGAATTGGCTGGTCCGCGCGGCTTCCAGCTGCCACCTGGAAGCCAAAGGAGCCTGCTGCCACATAGCTCATCTTGCCCTTTGGGGGCTGTGATGTTCACTTCTTTAGCGGTGCCTCTTCTGGGGCGCTCTCCTTGAGCTCGCCCAGGACCGGGGCCATGGCCTCGGACCCCGGGGGGCGGGCCTCTCACTCGGTATACTCTGGCTTCTCTTCAGAACGAACAAATCTTTCGCCTTTTACTAAAGATTTCCGTGGAGAGGAGCGAAACTGAGTTTTGCAGCAATTTTTTGCATGCTCCAGCCTGCTGGGGCTTCCAATGCTTGGGTTGAAAAATAGAGTGTGCTTGGGTTCTTGAGCGGCGGCTCTAACTTCTGCGGGCTGGTCGGTGGCTGCTGGCCTTATCTGCATATCCTGAACAGGGCCCGCCCCCTTCCCTTCAGCAGGGAATTGGCTGGTCCGCGCGGCTTCCAGCTGCCACCTGGAAGCCAAAGGAGCCTGCTGCCACATAGCTCATCTTGCCCTTTGGGGGCTGTGATGTTCACTTCTTTAGCGGTGCCTCTTCTGGGGCGCTCTCCTTGAGCTCGCCCAGGACCGGGGCCATGGCCTCGGACCCCGGGGGGCGGGCCTCTCACTCGGTATACTCTGGCTTCTCTTCAGAACGAACAAATCTTTCGCCTTTTACTAAAGATTTCCGTGGAGAGGAGCGAAACTGAGTTTTGCAGCAATTTTTGCATGCTCCAGCCTGCTGGGGCTTCCAATGCTTGGGTTGAAAAATAGAGTGTGCTTGGGTTCTTGAGCGGCGGCTCTAACTTCTGCGGGCTGGTCGGTGGCTGCTGGCCTTATCTGCATATCCTGAACAGGGCCCGCCCCCTTCCCTTCAGCAGGGAATTGGCTGGTCCGCGCGGCTTCCAGCTGCCACCTGGAAGCCAAAGGAGCCTGCTGCCACATAGCTCATCTTGCCCTTTGGGGGCTGTGATGTTCACTTCTTTAGCGGTGCCTCTTCTGGGGCGCTCTCCTTGAGCTCGCCCAGGACCGGGGCCATGGCCTCGGACCCCGGGGGGCGGGCCTCTCACTCGGTATACTCTGGCTTCTCTTCAGAACGAACAAATCTTTCGCCTTTTACTAAAGATTTCCGTGGAGAGGAGCGAAACTGAGTTTTGCAGCAATTTTTGCATGCTCCAGCCTGCTGGGGCTTCCAATGCTTGGGTTGAAAAATAGAGTGTGCTTGGGTTCTTGAGCGGCGGCTCTAACTTCTGCGGGCTGGTCGGTGGCTGCTGGCCTTATCTGCATATCCTGAACAGGGCCCGCCCCCTTCCCTTCAGCAGGGAATTGGCTGGTCCGCGCGGCTTCCAGCTGCCACCTGGAAGCCAAAGGAGCCTGCTGCCACATAGCTCATCTTGCCCTTTGGGGGCTGTGATGTTCACTTCTTTAGCGGTGCCTCTTCTGGGGCGCTCTCCTTGAGCTCGCCCAGGACCGGGGCCATGGCCTCGGACCCCGGGGGGCGGGCCTCTCACTCGGTATACTCTGGCTTCTCTTCAGAACGAACAAATCTTTCGCCTTTTACTAAAGATTTCCGTGGAGAGGAGCGAAACTGAGTTTTGCAGCAATTTTTGCATGCTCCAGCCTGCTGGGGCTTCCAATGCTTGGGTTGAAAAATAGAGTGTGCTTGGGTTCTTGAGCGGCGGCTCTAACTTCTGCGGGCTGGTCGGTGGCTGCTGGCCTTATCTGCATATCCTGAACAGGGCCCGCCCCCTTCCCTTCAGCAGGGAATTGGCTGGTCCGCGCGGCTTCCAGCTGCCACCTGGAAGCCAAAGGAGCCTGCTGCCACATAGCTCATCTTGCCCTTTGGGGGCTGTGATGTTCACTTCTTTAGCGGTGCCTCTTCTGGGGCGCTCTCCTTGAGCTCGCCCAGGACCGGGGCCATGGCCTCGGACCCCGGGGGGCGGGCCTCTCACTCGGTATACTCTGGCTTCTCTTCAGAACGAACAAATCTTTCGCCTTTTACTAAAGATTTCCGTGGAGAGGAGCGAAACTGAGTTTTGCAGCAATTTTTGCATGCTCCAGCCTGCTGGGGCTTCCAATGCTTGGGTTGAAAAATAGAGTGTGCTTGGGTTCTTGAGCGGCGGCTCTAACTTCTGCGGGCTGGTCGGTGGCTGCTGGCCTTATCTGCATATCCTGAACAGGGCCCGCCCCCTTCCCTTCAGCAGGGAATTGGCTGGTCCGCGCGGCTTCCAGCTGCCACCTGGAAGCCAAAGGAGCCTGCTGCCACATAGCTCATCTTGCCCTTTGGGGGCTGTGATGTTCACTTCTTTAGCGGTGCCTCTTCTGGGGCGCTCTCCTTGAGCTCGCCCAGGACCGGGGCCATGGCCTCGGACCCCGGGGGGCGGGCCTCTCACTCGGTATACTCTGGCTTCTCTTCAGAACGAACAAATCTTTCGCCTTTTACTAAAGATTTCCGTGGAGAGGAGCGAAACTGAGTTTTGCAGCAATTTTTGCATGCTCCAGCCTGCTGGGGCTTCCAATGCTTGGGTTGAAAAATAGAGTGTGCTTGGGTTCTTGAGCGGCGGCTCTAACTTCTGCGGGCTGGTCGGTGGCTGCTGGCCTTATCTGCATATCCTGAACAGGGCCCGCCCCCTTCCCTTCAGCAGGGAATTGGCTGGTCCGCGCGGCTTCCAGCTGCCACCTGGAAGCCAAAGGAGCCTGCTGCCACATAGCTCATCTTGCCCTTTGGGGGCTGTGATGTTCACTTCTTTAGCGGTGCCTCTTCTGGGGCGCTCTCCTTGAGCTCGCCCAGGACCGGGGCCATGGCCTCGGACCCCGGGGGGCAGGCCTCTCACTCGGTATACTCTGGCTTCTCTTCAGAACGAACAAATCTTTCGCCTTTTACTAAAGATTTCCGTGGAGAGGAGCGAAACTGAGTTTTGCAGCAATTTTTGCATGCTCCAGCCTGCTGGGGCTTCCAATGCTTGGGTTGAAAAATAGAGTGTGCTTGGGTTCTTGAGCGGCGGCTCTAACTTCTGCGGGCTGGTCGGTGGCTGCTGGCCTTATCTGCATATCCTGAACAGGGCCCGCCCCCTTCCCTTCAGCAGGGAATTGGCTGGTCCGCGCGGCTTCCAGCTGCCACCTGGAAGCCAAAGGAGCCTGCTGCCACATAGCTCATCTTGCCCTTTGGGGGCTGTGATGTTCACTTCTTTAGCGGTGCCTCTTCTGGGGCGCTCTCCTTGAGCTCGCCCAGGACCGGGGCCATGGCCTCGGACCCCGGGGGGCGGGCCTCTCACTCGGTATACTCTGGCTTCTCTTCAGAACGAACAAATCTTTCGCCTTTTACTAAAGATTTCCGTGGAGAGGAGCGAAACTGAGTTTTGCAGCAATTTTTGCATGCTCCAGCCTGCTGGGGCTTCCAATGCTTGGGTTGAAAAATAGAGTGTGCTTGGGTTCTTGAGCGGCGGCTCTAACTTCTGCGGGCTGGTCGGTGGCTGCTGGCCTTATCTGCATATCCTGAACAGGGCCCGCCCCCTTCCCTTCAGCAGGGAATTGGCTGGTCCGCGCGGCTTCCAGCTGCCACCTGGAAGCCAAAGGAGCCTGCTGCCACATAGCTCATCTTGCCCTTTGGGGGCTGTGATGTTCACTTCTTTAGCGGTGCCTCTTCTGGGGCGCTCTCCTTGAGCTCGCCCAGGACCGGGGCCATGGCCTCGGACCCCGGGGGGCGGGCCTCTCACTCGGTATACTCTGGCTTCTCTTCAGAACGAACAAATCTTTCGCCTTTTACTAAAGATTTCCGTGGAGAGGAGCGAAACTGAGTTTTGCAGCAATTTTTGCATGCTCCAGCCTGCTGGGGCTTCCAATGCTTGGGTTGAAAAATAGAGTGTGCTTGGGTTCTTGAGCGGCGGCTCTAACTTCTGCGGGCTGGTCGGTGGCTGCTGGCCTTATCTGCATATCCTGAACAGGGCCCGCCCCCTTCCCTTCAGCAGGGAATTGGCTGGTCCGCGCGGCTTCCAGCTGCCACCTGGAAGCCAAAGGAGCCTGCTGCCACATAGCTCATCTTGCCCTTTGGGGGCTGTGATGTTCACTTCTTTAGCGGTGCCTCTTCTGGGGCGCTCTCCTTGAGCTCGCCCAGGACCGGGGCCATGGCCTCGGACCCCGGGGGGCGGGCCTCTCACTCGGTATACTCTGGCTTCTCTTCAGAACGAACAAATCTTTCGCCTTTTACTAAAGATTTCCGTGGAGAGGAGCGAAACTGAGTTTTGCAGCAATTTTTGCATGCTCCAGCCTGCTGGGGCTTCCAATGCTTGGGTTGAAAAATAGAGTGTGCTTGGGTTCTTGAGCGGCGGCTCTAACTTCTGCGGGCTGGTCGGTGGCTGCTGGCCTTATCTGCATATCCTGAACAGGGCCCGCCCCCTTCCCTTCAGCAGGGAATTGGCTGGTCCGCGCGGCTTCCAGCTGCCACCTGGAAGCCAAAGGAGCCTGCTGCCACATAGCTCATCTTGCCCTTTGGGGGCTGTGATGTTCACTTCTTTAGCGGTGCCTCTTCTGGGGCGCTCTCCTTGAGCTCGCCCAGGACCGGGGCCATGGCCTCGGACCCCGGGGGGCGGGCCTCTCACTCGGTATACTCTGGCTTCTCTTCAGAACGAACAAATCTTTCGCCTTTTACTAAAGATTTCCGTGGAGAGGAGCGAAACTGAGTTTTGCAGCAATTTTTGCATGCTCCAGCCTGCTGGGGCTTCCAATGCTTGGGTTGAAAAATAGAGTGTGCTTGGGTTCTTGAGCGGCGGCTCTAACTTCTGCGGGCTGGTCGGTGGCTGCTGGCCTTATCTGCATATCCTGAACAGGGCCCGCCCCCTTCCCTTCAGCAGGGAATTGGCTGGTCCGCGCGGCTTCCAGCTGCCACCTGGAAGCCAAAGGAGCCTGCTGCCACATAGCTCATCTTGCCCTTTGGGGGCTGTGATGTTCACTTCTTTAGCGGTGCCTCTTCTGGGGCGCTCTCCTTGAGCTCGCCCAGGACCGGGGCCATGGCCTCGGACCCCGGGGGGCGGGCCTCTCACTCGGTATACTCTGGCTTCTCTTCAGAACGAACAAATCTTTCGCCTTTTACTAAAGATTTCCGTGGAGAGGAGCGAAACTGAGTTTTGCAGCAATTTTTGCATGCTCCAGCCTGCTGGGGCTTCCAATGCTTGGGTTGAAAAATAGAGTGTGCTTGGGTTCTTGAGCGGCGGCTCTAACTTCTGCGGGCTGGTCGGTGGCTGCTGGCCTTATCTGCATATCCTGAACAGGGCCCGCCCCCTTCCCTTCAGCAGGGAATTGGCTGGTCCGCGCGGCTTCCAGCTGCCACCTGGAAGCCAAAGGAGCCTGCTGCCACATAGCTCATCTTGCCCTTTGGGGGCTGTGATGTTCACTTCTTTAGCGGTGCCTCTTCTGGGGCGCTCTCCTTGAGCTCGCCCAGGACCGGGGCCATGGCCTCGGACCCCGGGGGCGGGCCTCTCACTCGGTATACTCTGGCTTCTCTTCAGAACGAACAAATCTTTCGCCTTTTACTAAAGATTTCCGTGGAGAGGAGCGAAACTGAGTTTTGCAGCAATTTTTGCATGCTCCAGCCTGCTGGGGCTTCCAATGCTTGGGTTGAAAAATAGAGTGTGCTTGGGTTCTTGAGCGGCGGCTCTAACTTCTGCGGGCTGGTCGGTGGCTGCTGGCCTTATCTGCATATCCTGAACAGGGCCCGCCCCCTTCCCTTCAGCAGGGAATTGGCTGGTCCGCGCGGCTTCCAGCTGCCACCTGGAAGCCAAAGGAGCCTGCTGCCACATAGCTCATCTTGCCCTTTGGGGGCTGTGATGTTCACTTCTTTAGCAGTGCCTCTTCTGGGGCGCTCTCCTTGAGCTCGCCCAGGACCGGGGCCATGGCCTCGGACCCCGGGGGCGGACCTCTCACTCGGTATACTCTGGCTTCTCTTCAGAATGAACAAATCTTTCGTCTTTTACTAAAGATTTCCGTGGAGAGGAGCGAAACTGAGTTTTGCAGCAATTTTTGCATGCTCCAGCCTGCTGGGGCTTCCAATGCTTGGGTTGAAAAATAGAGTGTGCTTGGGTTCTTAAGGGGCGGCTCTAACTTCTGCGGGCTGGTCGTTGGCTGCTGGCCTTATCTGCATATCCTGAACAGGGCCCGCCCCCTTCCCTTCAGCAGGGAATTGGCTGGTCCGCGCGGCTTCCAGCTGCCACCTGGAAGCCAAAGGAGCCTGCTGCCACATAGCTCATCTTGCCCTTTGGGGGCTGTGATGTTCACTTCTTTAGCGGTGCCTCTTCTGGGGCGCTCTCCTTGAGCTCGCCCAGGACCGGGGCCATGGCCTCGGACCCCGGGGGCGGGCCTCTCACTCGGTATACTCTGGCTTCTCTTCAGAACGAACAAATCTTTCGCCTTTTACTAAAGATTTCCGTGGAGAGGAGCGAAACTGAGTTTTGCAGCAATTTTTGCATGCTCCAGCCTGCTGGGGCTTCCAATGCTTGGGTTGAAAAATAGAGTGTGCTTGGGTTCTTGAGCGGCGGCTCTAACTTCTGCGGGCTGGTCGGTGGCTGCTGGCCTTATCTGCATATCCTGAACAGGGCCCGCCCCCTTCCCTTCAGCAGGGAATTGGCTGGTCCGCGCGGCTTCCAGCTGCCACCTGGAAGCCAAAGGAGCCTGCTGCCACATAGCTCATCTTGCCCTTTGGGGGCTGTGATGTTCACTTCTTTAGCGGTGCCTCTTCTGGGGCGCTCTCCTTGAGCTCGCCCAGGACCGGGGCCATGGCCTCGGACCCCGGGGGGCGGGCCTCTCACTCGGTATACTCTGGCTTCTCTTCAGAACGAACAAATCTTTCGCCTTTTACTAAAGATTTCCGTGGAGAGGAGCGAAACTGAGTTTTGCAGCAATTTTTGCATGCTCCAGCCTGCTGGGGCTTCCAATGCTTGGGTTGAAAAATAGAGTGTGCTTGGGTTCTTGAGCGGCGGCTCTAACTTCTGCGGGCTGGTCGGTGGCTGCTGGCCTTATCTGCATATCCTGAACAGGGCCCGCCCCCTTCCCTTCAGCAGGGAATTGGCTGGTCCGCGCGGCTTCCAGCTGCTACCTGGAAGCCAAAGGAGCCTGCTGCCACATAGCTCATCTTGCCCTTTGGGGGCTGTGATGTTCACTTCTTTAGCGGTGCCTCTTCTGGGGCGCTCTCCTTGAGCTCCCCAGGACCGGGGCCATGGCCTCGGACCCCGGGGGCGGGCCTCTCACTCGGTATACTCTGGCTTCTCTTCAGAACGAACAAATCTTTCGCCTTTTACTAAAGATTTCCGTGGAGAGGAGCGAAACTGAGTTTTGCAGCAATTTTTGCATGCTCCAGCCTGCTGGGGCTTCCAATGCTTGGGTTGAAAAATAGAGTGTGCTTGGGTTCTTGAGCGGCGGCTCTAACTTCTGCGGGCTGGTCGGTGGCTGCTGGCCTTATCTGCATATCCTGAACAGGGCCCGCCCCCTTCCCTTCAGCAGGGAATTGGCTGGTCCGCGCGGCTTCCAGCTGCCACCTGGAAGCCAAAGGAGCCTGCTGCCACATAGCTCATCTTGCCCTTTGGGGGCTGTGATGTTCACTTCTTTAGCGGTGCCTCTTCTGGGGCGCTCTCCTTGAGCTCGCCCAGGACCGGGGCCATGGCCTCAGACCCCGGGGGCGGGCCTCTCACTCGGTATACTCTGGCTTCTCTTCAGAACGAACAAATCTTTCGCCTTTTACTAAAGATTTCCGTGGAGAGGAGCGAAACTGAGTTTTGCAGCAATTTTTGCATGCTCCAGCCTGCTGGGGCTTCCAATGCTTGGGTTGAAAAATAGAGTGTGCTTGGGTTCTTGAGCGGCGGCTCTAACTTCTGCGGGCCGGTCGGTGGCTGCTGGCCTTATCTGCATATCCTGAACAGGGCCCGCCCCCTTCCCTTCAGCAGGGAATTGGCTGGTCCGCGCGGCTTCCAGCTGCCACCTGGAAGCCAAAGGAGCCTGCTGCCACATAGCTCATCTTGCCCTTTGGGGGCTGTGATGTTCACTTCTTTAGCGGTGCCTCTTCTGGGGCGCTCTCCTTGAGCTCGCCCAGGACCGGGGCCATGGCCTCGGACCCCGGGGGCGGGCCTCTCACTCGGTATACTCTGGCTTCTCTTCAGAACGAACAAATCTTTCGCCTTTTACTAAAGATTTCCGTGGAGAGGAGCGAAACTGAGTTTTGCAGCAATTTTTGCATGCTCCAGCCTGCTGGGGCTTCCAATGCTTGGGTTGAAAAATAGAGTGTGCTTGGGTTCTTGAGCGGCGGCTCTAACTTCTGCGGGCTGGTCGGTGGCTGCTGGCCTTATCTGCATATCCTGAACAGGGCCCGCCCCCTTCCCTTCAGCAGGGAATTGGCTGGTCCGCGCGGCTTCCAGCTGCCACCTGGAAGCCAAAGGAGCCTGCTGCCACATAGCTCATCTTGCCCTTTGGGGGCTGTGATGTTCACTTCTTTAGCGGTGCCTCTTCTGGGGCGCTCTCCTTGAGCTCGCCCAGGACCGGGGCCATGGCCTCGGACCCCGGGGGCGGGCCTCTCACTCGGTATACTCTGGCTTCTCTTCAGAACGAACAAATCTTTCGCCTTTTACTAAAGATTTCCGTGGAGAGGAGCGAAACTGAGTTTTGCAGCAATTTTTGCATGCTCCAGCCTGCTGGGGCTTCCAATGCTTGGGTTGAAAAATAGAGTGTGCTTGGGTTCTTGAGCGGCGGCTCTAACTTCTGCGGGCTGGTCGGTGGCTGCTGGCCTTATCTGCATATCCTGAACAGGGCCCGCCCCCTTCCCTTCAGCAGGGAATTGGCTGGTCCGCGCGGCTTCCAGCTGCCACCTGGAAGCCAAAGGAGCCTGCTGCCACATAGCTCATCTTGCCCTTTGGGGGCTGTGATGTTCACTTCTTTAGCGGTGCCTCTTCTGGGGCGCTCTCCTTGAGCTCGCCCAGGACCGGGGCCATGGCCTCGGACCCCGGGGGCGGGCTTCTCACTCGGTATACTCTGGCTTCTCTTCAGAATGAATAAATCTTTCGCCTTTTACTAAAGATTTCCGTGGAGAGGAGCGAAACTGAGTTTTGCAGCAATTTTTGCATGCTCCAGCCTGCTGGGGCTTCCAATGCTTGGGTTGAAAAATAGAGTGTGCTTGGGTTCTTGAGCGGCGGCTCTAACTTCTGCGGGCTGGTCGGTGGCTGCTGGCCTTATCTGCATATCCTGAACAGGGCCCGCCCCCTTCCCTTCAGCAGGGAATTGGCTGGTCCGCGCGGCTTCCAGCTGCCACCTGGAAGCCAAAGGAGCCTGCTGCCACATAGCTCATCTTGCCCTTTGGGGGCTGTGATGTTCACTTCTTTAGCGGTGCCTCTTCTGGGGCGCTCTCCTTGAGCTCGCCCAGGACCGGGGCCATGGCCTCGGACCCCGGGGGCGGGCCTCTCACTCGGTATACTCTGGCTTCTCTTCAGAACGAACAAATCTTTCGCCTTTTACTAAAGATTTCCGTGGAGAGGAGCGAAACTGAGTTTTGCAGCAATTTTTGCATGCTCCAGCCTGCTGGGGCTTCCAATGCTTGGGTTGAAAAATAGAGTGTGCTTGGGTTCTTGAGCGGCGGCTCTAACTTCTGCGGGCTGGTCGGTGGCTGCTGGCCTTATCTGCATATCCTGAACAGGGCCCGCCCCCTTCCCTTCAGCAGGGAATTGGCTGGTCCGCGCGGCTTCCAGCTGCCACCTGGAAGCCAAAGGAGCCTGCTGCCACATAGCTCATCTTGCCCTTTGGGGGCTGTGATGTTCACTTCTTTAGCGGTGCCTCTTCTGGGGCGCTCTCCTTGAGCTCGCCCAGGACCGGGGCCATGGCCTCGGACCCCGGGGGGCGGGCCTCTCACTCGGTATACTCTGGCTTCTCTTCAGAACGAACAAATCTTTCGCCTTTTACTAAAGATTTCCGTGGAGAGGAGCGAAACTGAGTTTTGCAGCAATTTTTGCATGCTCCAGCCTGCTGGGGCTTCCAATGCTTGGGTTGAAAAATAGAGTGTGCTTGGGTTCTTGAGCGGCAGCTCTAACTTCTGCGGGCTGGTCGGTGGCTGCTGGCCTTATCTGCATATCCCTTCAGCAGGTAATTGGCTGGTCCGCGCGGCTTCCAGCTGCCACCTGGAAGCCAAAGGAGCCTGCTGCCACATAGCTCATCTTGCCCTTTGGGGGCTGTGATGTTCACTTCTTTAGCGGTGCCTCTTCTGGGGCGCTCTCCTTGAGCTCGCCCAGGACCGGGGCCATGGCCTCGGACCCCGGGGGCGGGCCTCTCACTCGGTATACTCTGGCTTCTCTTCAGAACGAACAAATCTTTCGCCTTTTACTAAAGATTTCCGTGGAGAGGAGCGAAACTGAGTTTTGCAGCAATTTTTGCATGCTCCAGCCTGCTGGGGCTTCCAATGCTTGGGTTGAAAAATAGAGTGTGCTTGGGTTCTTGAGCGGCGGCTCTAACTTCTGCAGGCTGGTCGGTGGCTGCTGGCCTTATCTGCATATCCTGAACAGGGCCCGCCCCCTTCCCTTCAGCAGGGAATTGGCTGGTCCGCGCGGCTTCCAGCTGCCACCTGGAAGCCAAAGGAGCCTGCTGCCACATAGCTCATCTTGCCCTTTGGGGGCTGTGATGTTCACTTCTTTAGCGGTGCCTCTTCTGGGGCGCTCTCCTTGAGCTCGCCCAGGACCGGGGCCATGGCCTCGGACCCTGGGGGCGGGCCTCTCACTCGGTATACTCTGGCTTCTCTTCAGAACGAACAAATCTTTCACCCTGGGAGAACGACCTTCGGGATCATGGTATCTCTCCTGCCAGGTAAGTATGAGTTACTTACCGACTGCTAGGCCAGCGCCCCTCCCCCGCAGCCCTGCCGCATCTGGAAGCCGCCATCCATTCGCCCCCTCCCCTTTCGTGTTATGCTAATGCCCTTGCTGCACTGCATCTTGGAAATGCCTAGCCGGGAACATTTGTATGCAGGCAGCGGGGTGTCGGGGAGAGGAATGGAGCGCAGCCCGTGCTACGGCCGCCTATGCATGCGGTGTGCCCGGCATTGCACCACACAATTGGACCTCTGTTGGCCAAGGGCCAATGCCTCCCCAATGCGGCAGGGCTGTGGGGGAGGGGCGCTGGCCTAGCAGTCGGTAAGTAACTCATACTTACCTGGCAGGGGAGATACCATGATCCCGAAGGTTGTTTTCCCAGGGTGAGGCTCATCCATTGCACGCCGGATGTGCTGACTCCTGCGATTTCCCCAAATGCGGGAAACTCGACTGCATAATTTGTGGTAGTGGGGGACTGCGTTCGCGCTTTCCCCTGATTTTCGCTGGTTGAAAGACAGTGCTCATTCCTTGCTTCCTCCCTCTCACTTGCTAGTTTCTTGCTCGATGCTGCCCTGTGCAGTGCACTCAGATGGTTAGACTATCGGAACCTGCTGCTGCTGCCACAGTGTTAGCAAAGCATTCCAGGTGGCCTTTGTCTCCCTCTAGTGGATGAGCGACAGTCCACTGATTCAGTCACACCGTTGGAACTTTAGAGTTCCCCACTACCACAAATTATGCAGTCGAGTTTCCCGCATTTGGGGAAATCGCAGGGGTCAGCACACCCGGAGTGCAATGGATGAGCCTCACCCTGGGAGAACAACCTTCAGGATCATGGTATCTCCCCTGCCAGGTAAGTATGAGTTACTTACCGACTGCTAGGCCAGCGCCCCTCCCCCGCAGCCCTGCCGCATCTGGAAGCCGCCATCCATTCGCCCCCTCCCCTTTCGTGTTATGCTAATGCCCTTGCTGCACTGCATCTTGGAAATGCCTAGCCGGGAACATTTGTATGCAGGCAGCGGGGTGTCGGGGAGAGGAATGGAGCGCAGCCCGTGCTACGGCCGCCTATGCATGCGGTGTGCCCGGCATTGCACCACACAATTGGACCTCTGTTGGCCAAGGGCCAATGCCTCCCCAATGCGGCAGGGCTGTGGGGGAGGGGCGCTGGCCTAGCAGTCGGTAAGTAACTCATACTTACCTGGCAGGGGAGATACCATGATCCCGAAGGTCGTTCTCCCAGGGTGAGGCTCATCCATTGCACGCCGGATGTGCTGACCCCTGCGATTAACCCAAATGCGTGAAACTCAACTGCATAATTTGTAGTAGTGGGGGACTGCGTTCGCGCTTTCCTCTGATTTTCGCTGGTTGAAAAACAGTGCTCATTCCTTGCTTCCTTCCTCTCACTTGCTAGTTTGTTGCTCGATGCTGCCTTGTGCAGGGCACTCAGATGGTCACCTTCACAAAGGTCATAGCTCCGGTCACTGCCGCCCTGCGCCTTCAAGGCATATTCATAGTCCCGTACCTGGGCGACTGGCTTCTGAAGGCTCATTCAAAGGAGGTTCTTACCACGCAGGTGCAGACCGTCGTAGCTCTACTAGACAAGCTGGGGTGGCTGGTAAACTGGCTTAAGTCAGTAATGGTGCCATCAACATGAGTTCAGTTCCGGGGACTTATTCTAGACTCTCTCAACATGACGGTCTCTCTACCCTCTCCTCGCAAAAGGAATATTGCTCGGGCAGCACATCATTTGTCTTCTACACGGAAGGTCACCATCAGGACGGCTATGAAGGTCCTTGGATTGATGTCCGCTACCCTAGATGCAGTTCCTTGGGCCCTATGGCATATGCGCCCTCTACAGAACGAGATCTTGAGAGTCTGGAATCACAGTCCTTCAGGTTTACAGAAGCCAATCCAGTTAACCATCAGCACCCGGCAAACCTTGCCCTGGTGGACCCATCTGCAAGATGGGAAGTCCTCGGTCCAGCCCGTCTGGACCCTGTTGACTACAGATGCCTCCCTCACAGGCTGGGGAGCCCATCTGGGGGAGACCCTGGTTCAAGGTACATGGAAGCAGCGGGAGAGGACGCACTCATCCAACTGGCGAGAGCTTACTGCAGTTCATCGAGCCCTTCTGGCATTTGCACCACTTCTACGGGGGAAAGCGGTCAAAGTAAGATCAGACAATCTGACGACAGTCCACTATATCAACAAGCAGGGAGGAACCAGGTCCCCCTCGCTCATGCAAGTCACCAACCTGATCTTCTCCTGGGCAGAACGAAACCTCTCCCAGCTGGCCGTGGTACATCCTAGCGGATCAACTCAGCAGAGGCTGGCCGACCGCAGGCGAATGGTCCGTGAATCAGGACATCTTCCACTACCTGACCAGGAGGTGGGGTCTCCCCGAGGTGGATCTGATGGCCACCCAACACAATACCAAAGTAGAAAGATTTTGCTCCCTGTATCGGAAAGACAACCCTTTGGCTGTGGATGCCCTGTCAATACCATGGAGGTTCGAACTGGCATACGTGTTCCCTTCCATCCCGATGATACCGAAGGTATTGGTGAAACTCAGGCAGGACCAGACTTCGGCAATAGTGATCATGCCGTTCTGGCCAAAAAGGGCATGGTTCACCGACCTTATCCTTATGAGTCGGGGGAACTACTGGAGGCTTCCACCAGTCAGGAACCTGGTGTCACTGAACAGTCGGCCTTGCCTGGGCCTAGACAAATTCAACCTCACTGCCTGGAGGTTAACCGCGCCATACGCGCAGACAGAGGATTGTCCCAGGGAGTGCTAAGTACCTTAGCCCACTCAAGAGCAGAGGCAACTAATCAGAGCTACCAGAGGATCGCCCGGATATTCCGAGATTGGTGTACAGGCAGCCACCGCGATCCAGACAGAGATGCAGTCCTAGAGTTCTTACAGAACAGCCTGGAGAGAGGACTAGCACCTGCCACCCTCAAGGTTCAAGTGTCAGCTCTATCTGCTCTCCTGGAGACACGGTTATCACAAGATCCTCTTGTCAAACAGTTCCTTAGGGGGGCTGCCAGGCTCCGCCCCCAGGTACGGCCCCCTGTCCCCAGGTGGGACCTGGCCGCGGTTCTACAAGGGCTTTGTGCGCCCCCCTTCGAACCATTATCTGAAGTGGACTGGAAGTACCTGTCATTTAAAGTGACGTTTCTGTTGGCAATAACCTCCGCCAAGAGGGTTGGCGAATTGCAGGCTCTAGCAGCCTCCGAACCTTTCATAACTTTCTTCCCTGACAGAGTACAGCTAAGGTTCGTCCCAGGATTCTTGCCAAAGGTACCCACACTTCAGAACACCAATCAAGTGATCACCCTACCGGGTTTCTTTCCCTCCCCTGCCACTGAGCAGGAGGAGAAGCTACACACACTGGATCTGGTAAGAGCACTACGTATCTACCTGGATCGTACAGCACCGTTCCGAAGATCAGAGAATCTTCTGGTTAATGTGTTTGGCCACAATAGAGGCGCTAAAGCATCAAAGGTAACCCTGTCTAGATGGATCAGAGAAGCTATCAGCTGTTCCCTATGGGCTCAGAATCTTCCTGTTCCAGATTTCCTATGAGCCCATGTCACCCGATCAGTAGCGACATCATGGACAGAGACACGGTTCCTCTCTCTAGAGCAGATATGTGCTGCAGCCTCTTGGAGTTCACAGCTGACTTTTGCCAAACACTACAGATTGGACTGGCGTACGGCCGATGCTACAGCATTTGGGCACTCCGTCTTGGCATCAGCCTGCCAGGAGGTCCCGCCCTAGGGGAGACAATACTTGCTAAATCCCCAGTTGTGCTGCTGTTGGGCGTAGGGGGAAAGAAAGATTATGAATGATAACGAGTGATTATGAAGATAATCTTGTTTCCCTAAGTCCTAACAGCGGCACAATGTGGGGTATTTCTGCCCCTGTGTGCTGGTAGGACAGGCGGATATTTAATTAGCCAATAAGATGCGTGGCAGGCCCTATAAGAGGGCACAAGAACCTCCCCTCTGCGTGTAAATACAAAAGTACCTCCATAATATTTATATACAGCTTTTAGACATAAGATATGATTCCCAGGGTGGGAAATCTTGTGCCGCTGTTAGGACTTAGGGAAACAAGATTATCTTCATAATCACTCGTTCCCTGTCGTCCTCAACAGCGGCACAATGTGGGGATATAGCAAGCAGGTCCCCAGGATGGGTGGGATTAACTCATAACCGAACTTAAAACGGTATGGGCAAAAGCAGTGGAACCTGCCACTTGGTCCTTCAGGCGATAATGCCGGATGAAGGTAGATTCCGACGCCCAGGAGGCCGCTGCACAGATTTGATCCACCGTCAAGGCACTCTTCTCTGCCTGAGAGGTAGACACTGCCCTGGTTGAGTGGGCATGAAGAAATGCTGGAGCCGACAAACCTTGGGTGGTATAGGCGATTTTAATAGTCTCGGTCACCCACCGGGATATTGTGGCTTTAGCGGCTTTGGCGCCCTTGTTTCTCCCCGTGTAGCTGACCAACAAGTTTTCAGTTCGCCTAAAAGGGCGAGTGCGCTGTAAGTAAATCTGTAGGCATCTGACCACGTCCAGTTTATGCCATCTCTCTTCTTCAGCAGAAGAAGGGAAAGGAAAAAATACCGGAAGGGAGATTATCTGGTTTCTGTTTACAGCGGATGGAACCTTGGGACGAAAACCCGGGAGGAACCTAAGCTGCACATGGTCAGAGAAAAAGGTGGTATATGGCTCCTCAGCGGACAAGGCTTGTAGTTCACCAACCCGTTTGGCAGTTGTTACTGCCAATAGTAGCGCCATCTTGCCGGTTAATGACTTGAGGGAGCTTTCCTCCAAAGGTTCAAATGGATGAACACATAAAGCGTTTAGGACCGGAATAAGGTCCCATTGGTGGACAGGGGTGTTTACCACCGGTCTCAGCCTAGTTGCCCCTTTAATAAAGGTGCTCACTAAGGAATCTTGAGACAAACGCCTCCCCAGATAGGCGGACAGGGCCGCAACGTGTACTTTGAGTGTGGCCACAGCGAGACCTCTGTCTAGTCCGTCTTGAAGGAAGTCCAGGATCGCCTCCGTAGGGGGATCGGTGGAGTCCACTTGATGCTGCAGACACCAGGCATTAAAGATGTTACTTATTCGACGGTAGTTCTTGTTAGTCGAATCTGCTCTGGCGCTGGATAGGGTCTTCAAGACGGCTTGTGACAGTCCTCTATTTCTCAATAGGGACTGGTCAACCTCCAGGCTGTCAGGTTGAGTCTCCTCAGATCCTGGCATCTCAGCTCTCCTTGGGTTACCAGGTCTGGGAGTGGGGGAAGCCTCCAATATATGCCCTGACTCATTTGTATGAGCTGAGCAAACCAAGCCTTTTTTTGGCCAGAACGGGATTATGGCTATTCCCGAGGCTTGGTCCTGTCTTATTTTTATCAATACCTTTGGTATGATTGGAATTGGAGGGAAAATGTAAAACAGCCTGAACCTCCAAGGGATGGACAGGGCATCCACTGCCAAAGGATTGTCCTCCTGGTACAGGGAGCAGAAGGTCCCTACCTTGGCGTTGAGTCGGGTAGCCATAAGATCGACCTCCGGGAGACCCCATCTCTGGACGATCTGTTGAAATACGTCTGGATTGAGAGACCATTCTCCTGATACGGTAATACCCCGACTCAGCTGATCCGCTACTATGTTCAGGGAGCCCTTTATGTGAACAGCGGACAACTGGACCAGATTCTTCTCTGCCCAGGTGAATATGAGATTCGTCTCTCTCAGCAAGGTTGGTGACCTGGTGCCCCCTTGTTTGTTTATATAAACAACCACCGTCGTATTGTCTGACCGGATCTTGACTGACTTGCCTTTCAATTCCGGGGCAAAGTGTACTAGGGCCAGGTACACTGCTCTGAGTTCCTTGAGATTGGATGACCCCAGCTCCGGACATCTCCATCGTCCTTGTACAGTTTTGTCTTGACAATGGGCTCCCCATCCCCACTGGGATGCATCTGTTGTCAACAGGGTCCACACTGTCGGGACCGTGGACCTTCCGTCTTTCAGGTGTATCCACCATCTGAGGGAAAGACGGGTAGCGGGAGAAAGGCAGATCTTCTTGTGCAGTCCCCGTGGAGACCTGTTCCAGGTTCTCAACACTTCCATCTGTAGGGGACGCAAATGCCATAAAGCCCAAGGGACCGCCCTGGCCGAGGATGACATTAGGCCCAGAACTCTCATGGCGGTGCGGATAGTTACCTGCCGAGTGCGCAATAGGAATCGTGCACTGGCTTGGATCCTTTCCTTTCTTGGACGGGAGAGGAAGATCTGCATCGCTTCTGAATCCACTAAAAAACCGAGGAATTTCCTTCGGGTGGATGGAACGACTTCGGACTTCTCCCAATTGATAATCCATCCTAATTCTTGTAGGAAGTTGATGGCAAGATTGAGCTGCTGGAGGAGGGCAGCAGGAGACTGAGCTTTCAATAGCCAGTCGTCTAGATAAGGGACGATGAAAAGACCCTGAAGTCTGAGGGTCGCAGCGACCGGAGCGATCACCTTGGTGAATACCAGTGGGGCGGATGTGATGCCGAAAGGCAGAGCTGTGAACTGATAGTGCTCCCTGTGGCCTGCCATAGAAACGGTAATCCTGAGGAACTTCCTGTGGGAAGGAGCAATAGGGACATGTAGATAAGCGTCCTTCAAGTCGAGGGTAACCATCACCTCTCCTGGTTGAAGAAAAACAGCTACGGAATCCACGGTCTCCATACGAAATGACCTCTTCCTGATAAACTGGTTGAGGTACCTCAGGTCTATTATCATTCTCCAGCCCCCGGTGGCTTTGGGGACCAGAAAGACGGGGGAGTAAACTCCCAGGCCGTGATCTGAGGTTGGTACCTTCTCCAGGGCGCCCTTGGTAACATAATCGGCGACCGAGGCTTCCAGACTGGACTGCTGAGAAGGTGGAAGGATTCGGGTGATGACGAACCGATCTGGAGGAGGAAGGTGAAAATCGATGTGATACCCGTGCTGTATAATCTTCAACACCCAAGGGTCTTGAATGTGGGTGGACCATGCTTTGAAAAAGGAGGCGAGACGTCCTCCCACAGGAAGAGGGGCCACAGGGAGCTGCCCCACGTCAAAACTCAGGCTTCCTCTTGGCATCCTCCTTGGGAGCGCCACGTCCGGCACCCCTAGGGCGGTATCTAGAACGCCGCTGCTGAGCCGGGCATCTATAATTAGAGGAAGAACCTCTGCCTCTAGAGGGAGCACGTCTGCCCCTGGATGCTTGAGGTAGGGACCTTCCCCTACCTTCAGCTAAACCCTCCATAATGGCATCCAAACTTTGGCCAAACACTCTTCCCGGTTCAAAGGGGAGAGCGCAGAGAGCTGCCTTAGATGCAAAATCTGCACGCCAAGGCTTTAGCCACAGGGGTCTACGGGCAGCGGTGGATAACGCCATAGATTTGGCGGAGATCTTCAATTGATGGCGGGAAGCTTCCGCCAGATAATCTGCGGCCCTATGAACTCTCTTCATAGAGGACAGAATTTCGTCTCTATCCACGCCCGCATCTATATCCCGCTCCAAGGCGGCTAAACGGTTGCGCAGAAAGTCGCCAACCGTGGAGGAGGCTATGGCCACAGAGGCTTGTGCAGAGGAAGCGGAGTAGATCTTCTTTAGAGCAGAGTCCGCCCTGCGATCCAGAGGGTCTTGAAGATTGGAACCATCTTCTAGGGGCACCAGGGTTCTGCGGGACAGCTTAGCAACTGCCAAATCCACCTTCGGGGGAGGCCCCCAGGAATCCCACTGGGCAGTGTCAACAGGAAACAAGGTCTTGAAAATCCTGGAGAGAGTGTGTCCCTTCTCTGGCTGTTTCCACTGCTGTGCCATAAGGTCGGACAGCGTGGCGTCCGCATGGAAGGCAATATGTCCCCCAGAGGCAGACGTGGAGGCTTCCCCGTCAACATCTCGGCCCACTGTAGACCGGATGGACTTCAGCAGCCTGCCTGTTTGTTCATAGTGGAACACAGGTCTGCCGGAAATTACTGAGTCGTCCTCAGAAGAATCATCCTCTGCCACCCGCAACAGTTCCAAAGGTGGCAGGGAGGAGGAACGGTGCTCAGGGCATGGTCTTTTGGTAAGCTGAGACAAGGTGGCATGAATTCCTTTGAGGGAATCGTCCTGCAAAACAAAAGGAGAAAACAAGCAAGGGAAAACCTATTTACCCAAGCGATGCCCAAACTCACCATCTCCTTGACCCAGGCCATCATATCTCTGGGAGAGGGCTCCTCAGGTGGAGGACCTCTACACCCGCGACAACGGGCCCATTCATAGCCTAAAAATAATAGGCAAGTTATAGGACCACACTACATGAAAGGGACCAACCCCTTAAGCCGCTACCTACCATCAGGGAGCGGTGTGTCGCAATTAAAACAGGAAAGGTGTTTCCTCTTGGCAGAGGATTTCCTCCTACCATCCCCAGGAGGGGTAGTAGAGGATGACATATCCTGCAATAAAGAGATAATAGACCATGCAAACTGTCACCATGCATCATACATTGCACCTTTTTTTTTTTTTTTTTTTTTTAAAAAAAGGGGTAGATCTTACCAGGTTCAGAAGACCGGATGAGTAAAGGTGACAGACAATAACCAGACTCGGGTTAACAACGCAAAACGCAATGCCAGTGAGACCAATAAGCAGACTCACAATAGCACAGCCTTCCAGATGCAGCAGGAAGGTACAAGTGACACAGCCGGCCTGACCTTTAACCTGGCCGGCCGGAAATGGGAGGAGCTAAACGCTCCCATCCACTACCCCAAACAGGGGTTAATAAGGCTACTGTCTCCCCTCCCCAGCAATCCCCAAGCCAGGGGAACACTCACCCTCTCCTCCGCTGGGGCTCCGAACACTGGAGTGGAGCCTGAAGTGTAGTGAACGATAGTTCAGCTGGCCCGCTGGCCGGCATGCTAACCCGCGCCGCGAACTTCCGGTCAAAACCGGAAGTGCGCGCAAGCAAAGTGCGGCCGCCGCGAATGCAGCCATACAGAGCGAGTTCCAGCTGCCGCACGAACCCGCCGTAACCACGCAGTGGCGTGGTGCGGCTCTGAGGATCAGCGCTCAACAGAGCTGAAAGGGTAGGGAGGAGAGGGGGGTGAGCGGGGGAGGAGAAGGAGGATTCAGGGGAAAAAGCCAACGCAGGCTAACCAGCACCCTCTCCATAGGAAAGAGGGTGCTTGACAAAAACATCAAGCTCAACAGCTGAGCCCTGTAAGAGGACACAAGTCCTCACACCTGTCCTCTGTCCACACAGGACAGAAAAAAACACGCAGAGGGGAGGTTCTTGTGCCCTCTTATAGGGCCTGCCACGCATCTTATTGGCTAATTAAATATCCGCCTGTCCTACCAGCACACAGGGGCAGAAATACCCCACATTGTGCAGCTGTTGAGGACGACAGGGAATCTGTTTTCCCTTAGCCCAAACAGCAGCACAAGGCTCCCTCCCTAAGTGCTATTGTACAATATGTGATGTATATGTGTGTGTCACCTTTATGAATTGCTTTGTAGATCATACTTGTTACTAACACAAGGGAGGAGCAGGTCTTCCGGCCTCTTACAGGGGTCAAAAGCTGTTAGGTAATTAAAAATTCCACCTGTCCTAACAGCTCATAGGGGCAGAAATACCCCAGTTGTGCTGCTGTTTGGGCTAAGGGAAAACAGATTATCATTTATAATCTTTCTGTCTGGAGTCTAAGTCCAGCCTTCGGCCCACTGAGCATGCTCAGACATTTTGGAGCCGCTCAGAGGCTAAGTGCCATTCTCTCCCTACTGAGCATGCTCAGACATTTTGGGTCCGTTCAGAGGCTAAGTCCCATTTTGGCCATACTGAGCATGATCAGGTGTCATCATGCCACCGCCCCTGTTGGACGGGGACTAGCCTATAAATAGTGTGAGCCGACACCCACCCGGTGCACACACTTTGCCTAGTAATACTTTGAGACAGGAGGTTAGGGCCAGGGCCAGGGCCAGGTTCCAGTCAATTGCAGGAGCTGAGTAGGGATCAAGTTAGAATTCCTTGGCTCAGCCATTTGGAATCAGTAAGCCTATTTCCTTGTCTAACTGCTGTGTAGCTCCTTGCAGGTTTAGGAGTTTGTTGTGTGACTGACCAGGAGTGAAGTTAACCCCTGGCAGTCTTGTTTGTGCAGCAGAGTGAAGCATATGCCAGGGCCTTGTTCTCCTGCTGTAATTAGCAGGTGTTTCTGGCCAAACTTCATTTGACTTCACTCAACTGCTATACATAGGCACTCTCTCCCAGTGAAGTTAACTGGAGAGAGTCTATTGCAGCCTGTTCATATTTGTGCCGCACAACATCACTGCCAGTGCACTTTAACTGGTGGTTCATATTCAGACATATACGGCTGCCGATCTGGGCTTGTGGACCTCGCTGCAGTGCTCTGCAGCTTAGCAGTTCTGGTTGTGTTCATTATTATTTTTATATATACACACAGAACCGTAACAGTCACCCACTACCTCCAGTCGTGTTCATACCCAAGAGTCTGCCCCTCCTTCCTCCCAACATGCCCAATCTTCCCAGCAGAGTCATCCCACCCTTACCCCATCCCAGGACCTGTCCTTTTACTGTCTCTCTCTCTCTGTTGAACCACTTCCCGAATCCCAAGAGCTAGCAGACGACTTTGTGTGTCCTGATGCCCAAACACTGGAGCATCCACCATTTCCTGCCAATTTTGTGGTTGTAGACCCGCAACCAGCATTTCTCGGCCTCAGTGATTATGACGAGACACAGTTTCCATCAAGGCAGGTTGTGGTTATATGCGGTTTGCAGTAACAGGAGAGTGAGCAATTGGAAGAGGAGGCGGTGGATGACGAGGCCACCGACCCAACCTGGACAGGGGTGATGTCTAGTGGGGAAAGCAGTGTAGCTGTGGATGCAAGCGCAGCAGCAATAAAGGTTGCTAGAGGCAGAGGTATGGACAGGGGTGATGTCTAGCGGGGAAAGCAGTGTAGATGTGGAGGCAAGAGCAGCAGCAAAAAAGGTGGCTACCATCTGTGTATACCCAAAAAAGCCTAAGTGGTATACAATCCATGAATTAAGTCAATCATTCCTGTATACTGTCATACAGTATATAGGACCTAATATATGCTCAATATATCTAGCCTCTGTGTATACCCTAAAAAGCCTAAGTGGTATACAATCCATCAGTTAGTGAAGTCACTCATTCCTCTATACTGTTATACAGTATATCAGACCTAACAACTTGGTGGTGCCAACGTTTTTAAAAACTTACACCAATGTTCATGAGCTACTGATGAAAGAGCGGCCACTTCCATAAGTCTACAGTAGCCGCTGCTAGCTGGAAAACCACCTATATCTGCCTGAAGCACCAGCTGTTGTGCGAGGTCACCACACGCTGAAACCCTAGCTGAGCAGGGTGTGTGAGCAGCAGAGACCTTTGATGGAGTTACATCTCCAAAACCCAAGGGTTCATCAAAGTTAGCATAATATTAAGAATTTTACATTACCTATAATAGGACCTCCATGTGAGTGACGCGTGGTTCGCCATTATGTGGCTTCGTCAGGGGGAAAATTACGTTCTTATATGTGCACTCTATCTGTGATTATGTTGAAACTGATATAACTTTGACTTTTATTGCATCATATTCATTATATACAAATAACTAGAGTGACATCTACAGGCTTTCATAGAGTACTACAGCATAACCTCCATGTGTTTTATGCTTTGTACTATCCCCTGTATCAGTTTTCTATATACTTTAAAAAGGCTATTCAGGCACCGTAAATGTTATATTAAACTACCCCCTCCGTTTTAAAATAAAACCCTAAAAAAGAATGTTATCTACTTACGCATCGTGCACTGTGGGCGGGCATTCAGGGTGTGTCTTCTTCTTCTTCCTCCACGCCTCTTCTTCCTCCGATGTCCTCCGGTCCCGTCCTCCTCCGGCGCTCGCGAGCGGACACTGATATAAAAAAAATGGCCTGGGCGCATGTGCAGTAGCATGCGGCTGCTACTACAGCTACTGCACAGGTGCCCAGGCCATTTTTTTTTATATCAGTGTCCGCTCGCGAGCGCCGGAGGAGTACGGGACCCGAGGACATCGGAGGAAGAAGAGGCGTGGAAGAAGAAGAAGACACACCCTGAATGCCCGCCCACAGTGCACGATGCGTAAGTAGATAACATTCTTTTTTAGGGTTTTATTTTAAAACGGAGGGAGTAGTTTAATATAACATTTACGGTGCCTGAATAGCCTTTTTAAAGGCTACTCATGCATATGTGGGGCTCTATCAGCATGATTTTGCTGATAGAGCCCCTTTAAGCTTGTTAAATTTAATAAAGTTTAATATGTTTGATATATATTTGTGTGGCAGTGCGCTTTTTTAGCACAGTATTGTCCTTGCAGACCGAGATGGTATGGACATTTGCAAATAAGGTAAAGAGATTCCTCCCCCTTCATTCCTTCTATATATTTACCAGTGTTCCTATTTTACCAGAGCCAGCACACAGGGGGGTCTATTAATGCGCCATCTTGTGGATGTTTTTGTGAACTACGCCTGCCTATACTTGCCATTGTAATTTGAGTTGCCAGTGTACAGGAATGTCCAGTATGATCAGGTGACCTTCAGGACCAATCAAGCTCCCTTGACTGGCCTAGAGGAGGAGGAGTTACAGCCCCCTCTAGGGGGTTGTGGACCTTTTATCTTGGTCTTTTGTGTGGAGCTACACACATGGGAAGCTGAAAATGGCAGCCAAGTCTCAAGGCACTCCAAACAGAGATGTCTTTTCCTCTGTACTCAAGATTCTCCTCAGAGAGCGTTTTCCTCTGAAGCTCCAAGCCTACAAGCACTAAAGTTTACGGACCTGTTTTATCCATACATCTGGGACTTCTACACGTATCTCTCTATTCAAGTAAGTCTTTGCGACAAATCTATATTTAAGAAGCCCATAGCTAGTCTGGCAGAATTTGAGGGTCTCCCGTTGCTGACAATTGTATTTGCTCTTCTACATACGTGTACCCAGTTTGTTGAGGACTAACCCCCTGGATACAGGCCATCTTTACAAGTATATACAAGTTTAACTACCCAAGCAACTACTAATTAAACTATCCAAAGCATTCCTGCTCCAAGCTCCATCACCTGCTCAATTGGACACTACCTACAAAGATCGCTGTATTGTATGTGAAGAATTACTCCATATGTACATTTGTATTACCTTGTCCTGCTAGTAAAAGAGCAACGGTTACCCCCGAGACCTGGTTGTCTGTTGTCATTGTCAGATATCACGTGGGAGTGGGTAGTTGGGGACATCAAAAAGGAGATTTTGTGCACATTTGGGACCCAGGGACCCCCTAAAAGCCGGCCACATCTGATATATTACCCGTGATACCAGCCCTGGCCCTCCTGAGTGTTACATCAATATCTCGTCTTTTGTTCTGGTAGGGGAGAGGAACAATCGCATAAATGATTGCCACAAGCACCTGGTGCAGAATATGATGGAAATGTTTCCGTCAACCCTCGCTGGCAGCAGAGAGGAGATTTCCTCAAAGAGGCTAACAACTGCCATCTGGTCCACAACCACCAGGGTATCACTCTCCAAGGTGTGGGACACGTTAATGCCCCCCCGGCCAAACTACCGCCACTAAGGTGCCTAGTGTCACCAGGAGGGAAAAGTATAGGTGCATGTTGCATGAGTACCTGGCCAACCACAGCCCCGTCCTCTCCAATCCCTCTGCGCCTTACACGTATTGGGTGTAGATGTTGGACCTGTGGCCCTTGGGGTGAGTGGAGGCTTCCCCCAGCTGAGGTTTGGGTGAGTTCGGCGAGGAGATGCAAGTAGGCCCCCCCAATTAGCCTTTTTAGTGGCATAGAGTGTACACAATGAACCGTAACTGTCACTTGCTGAGCCACTCTTCTACTTGTAACTTCATGATAGAACCTGCATGTCTATGCTTTCTTTTCAGTTCTACTTAGATTTGTTCACCTGTATTTCAAGTTTATGCCCCATTCTTTTGCATTAGGCCACAAGCAGAGATTTTTGTCTTGTGCCCCTTTGTGCCAATTCAGCCCTGCCACCCCCTGTAGGCATTCTTCCATCCCTTTTTTCAATTGTGACTTGCCACAGCAGTATTTACAGTCTCAGCCCCATTCTGTTGCTTTAGCCCATGTATATACTGTATACCAGCGCTATGGAATTTCAGCCCTAAAAAGAGGTTTTGAGAACTTTCTGCAGGATGAGCCTATAAGCTGATGGTGTTTATAGACTCAGTAGTGTTGCTATTTTTCAGACTCTTTCCTACTAGCAGAAGCTAAAATTTCTCTCTGACCCTCAGCACAATGTCTCTCCCTATCTATCCCAGCCGCAAATGACATGAACATCGAATATCTACTCGAATGAACGGTATTCGCTCATATCTAATCATAACCCTTCATAGTGTCTAAAAGGGCAGCTCTTCTGGCTCTATTGGTAAAGACCCTAACATTTAGGGTGCAGATTTCAAGGCGATTCATTGGATAGATAGGGTTTGGCCAAAGGTCTCCACCTGCGTATCATCTAAGAATTTTTCACTAGATGAAGAAGCTGGGGTGTAAGTGGGGGAGGACAGGTTTAACATAGTTCCCTACCATCCCACATTCTGAGGGACCGTCCCGATTTTAGACTGCTGTCCCACATGGCTTACCGCATGTCCCGCTATGTCCCTGAAGTGTTTTACTTATTAAAAAACTTTCTCTCGATCACCATCTGCTCTTATAACAGATAAAAGGGTGTAATTGTGATAAGAGTGGGTGGTGACCAGGGGAAGGTTTAACTCCTGTACTCAGAAAGACCTGTCTGACATCAAACGGTCACATGACTAGGTAGGCGCTTCTTTGTATTCTGTGCAGTCCAGCAAACGATGGGGAGATATGTGTTCTAAGGTACTGGGGGGGGGGCGGATGTGAGATGCGGGGTGGACTGTGTGTGGGGGAGTTGTGGGGTGCAGGGTGGACTGTGGGAGGATGTGGATTGCAAGGTTGACTGTGTGGGGGGAGAGATGTGGGATGCAGGGTGGTCTGTGTGTGGGGGAGAGCTGTGGGATGCAGGGTGGTCTGTGTGTGGGGGAGAGATGTGGGGTTCAGGGGTGTATTGCAGGGGGATGTGGGGTGCAAGGTTAACTGTGGGGGGGCATGTGGGGTGCATGGATGTACTAGGGGGTGAAATGTGGGGTGCATGGGTGTACTGTGGGGGGGATAGATGTGGGGTGGACTGTATGGGGGAGATGTGGGGTGCATGGGTGTACTGTGGGATGCAAGGTGGACTGTGTGTGAGGGGTAGATGTGGGGTTCACAGTGTAGTGTGGGGGTGAAATGTGGGGTGCATGGGTGTACTTTGGGGGAAGAGATGTGGGATGCAGTATATACTGTGTGGGGGAGATGTGGGGTTCAGGGTTTACTGTGGAGGGATGTGGGGCACAAGGTTGACTGCGCATGGAAGTACTGTGTGGGGGAGAGATGTGGGGTGCAGTGTGTACTGTGTGAGGGGAGATTTGGGGTGCTTGGGTGTACTGTTATTTGAAAGATGTGGGGTGCAGGGTGTCCCCAATGAGAAATGGATGGAAATGGGCAGGGTCAATTTAGAATTGGGTGAAGTTAAACTTGCCATGGCCCGCCCACATTTTGTCCTTTTTTCTGTTGGGAGGTATGGGTTTAAGTCCATTGCTAGGACACAATGAGCATTGCTGGTTTCTATAGGAACTGGTTCAGGTTTTTCATATCTGGCCTTTTTGGCTCTCCTTTTATCCTTTGATTTAGAAGTTATCTTCCAGGTCGGTAGCAAAGTGGTTTGAGAAACAGCGTCCATTTTATCTTTCTCCTCCTCCGGTTCTGACCACTGAATGTTCTCCACAGGGTTTTCCCCCTCATTCACTTCCATGTTTGTGTTAGAAACAAGGACATTCTCTGTAGTTTGGCTCAGTCTAGAACAGGGGTAGGGAACCTTTGGCTCTCCAGCTGCTGTGAAACTACAACTCCCAGCATGCTCCATTCACTTCCATGGGAGTTCCCAGAACAGCAGAGCCAGTATGCATGCTGGGAGTTGTAGTTTTGCAACAGCTGGAGAGCCGTACGTTCCCTACCCCTGGTCTAGAACTTTCTACAGTTTGCACATTAGTAGCTGTAGGTGTCATATTGTAGTAAGCAAGGGGGGTGCACGATGGTGGTGGTAGTCCAGGGCTGATGGGATAGTAGTCACAGTTGTGTTACAGTCCTGAGTGGCATATAACCCTGATCCCCTGTCACATACATGTACCTTTCTTTCACTTTCGGCTGTTACCTTTCTACAGAGCACAGGCTGGAATGACTTCTGTGACAAAGAGTCCAGTAACAACGGTTTTAAAGAACTTTACTTGAAAATCCCTTGTGCAGGCAAAGTACAGATATCACAGTCTCTTTAGTAGCAAATAGCAGTACAGCCTTTACACTCCTAACAAGTAATTTCAGTACTTCAGTCACAGTCCCATATCCTCTGCAATAGCAGGCATACTGATTCTGGGTAGGAAATGGGTAATTGGTGCACAATCCAGTGCAGCTTTAGCTCTACCTTGGGAGATTTAACACAGCTTGGCTATACTGTGCAATGTGCTGCAAGAGAGTAGGTGCTAGAGCAATGCCGTTTTGTAGGGTGCTAAAGCAGAGAATCAACGACGTGGAAGCCGCTTAGGTTAGAGCCAGCTGGGGAACCCATGAGAAGCGTGGATCCAGGCAGAGGACTTCTTTATTCAACAGGTTATTCCTCTGACTTAGGCCAGTAGAACAGGATTAGAATTTAAGATGATCTCCCAGGTGTGGACTGGCAGGAATTCAGTAGTTGGGATGGACTGGTAGCTGGATATAGCCCATGTGAGGTTCTGACCAGCCTGGAGCAATGCTGGCAGACATGTAGACTGGCTGGAAGCCAGGCTTAGACTCCATTCTGCAGTCACCTCTTTCTGTGAATGCAGGGGCTGGACTGGGGAGAAGTCGCAGCTTGCCCTAGAAGCAGCTTGTGCTCCTATAGGCTGAAAGCAAAACATGTGACTGAAATTGCAAGATGCTAAAACATGTGGGTTTGCAAAGTTAAAACAAGGTGCAAAGCTAGTTAACCTCTACACTGCTGCAGACAATGCTAACTGTATGCTAAGTAATGCAATACAATCTATATATCATAAATAAAACTAAAATTTTGTAGTAGCCTGCTCTATACAAATCCACAGTTCTAGACCGATTTGGGTGAAATTTGCCACACCCCCTCTCCACCCACAGGAACAGAATACTGCGTATGTTACATCTCACTAGCGTCCCCCCGCCATGAGATTGGGGCTCCCGAAGTTAGGCCCTATACATATATAATGGGGAAATGTGAAAGCGCTGAGGGGAAAACAACAGTTGTGACTGACAGGGATGGATTATAGCAACGGTGCAAAGAGTCGCTGCTAAAGGGGCCGCACCACCACACACAACACACAAACACCATATAAACATCACACAGGCAACACACATACACCAACCCACAAGCACAACACCCCACAAATACCACATGCACAAACACAAACACCACAGCACTCTAGACACACACAACACAAACACCACCCCAAAAATACCACATGCACACACATGCACGCAAACACACTCGGATGGATACACACTATACACATGGACACAGAGGACACACAACTGCTGCACGCATAGACACTTGCACTGCACACGCACAAACACATGGATCATACGCGCATATGCATGCATACTAGAGATGAGCGAACAGTGTTCTATCGAACACATGTTCGATCGGATATCAGGCTGTTCGATGTGTTCGATTCGAATCGAACATCACGTGGCAAACTCCAAAAAAATTTGATTCCCCTCCCACCTTCCCTGGCACTTTTTTTGCACCAATAACAGCGCAGGGGAGGTGGGACAGGAACTACGACACCGGAGGCATTGAAAAAAAATCGGAAAAAGTCATTGGCTGCCGAAATCAGGTGACTTCCAGTTTAGACGAATAGTGGATTTCAAATCTGGGTCATATGAGAATGTGAACTTTGTGACTATGAGACAGGGATAGCTGTACAGGCAGGGATAGCTAGGGATAACCTTTATTTAGGGGGGAATGTTATTAAAAATAACTTTTTGGGGCTCTATCGGGTGTGTAATTGTGATTTTTGTGAGATAAACTTTTTCCCATAGGAATGCATTGGACAGCGCTGATTGGCCAGAGTACAGAATTCGACCAATCAGCGCTAGCTCTGCTGGAGGAGGCGGAGTCTAAGATCGCTCCTCACCAGTCTCCATTCAGGTCCGACTTTAGACTCCGCCTCCTCCGGCAGAGCCAGCGCTGATTGGCCGAAGGCTGGCCAATGCATTCCTATGGGAATGCAGAGACTTAGCAGTGTTGAGCCAGTTCTGCTCAACTACACCGTGTGTCGGTCAGCCCATCAGATGTAGCAGAGCCGAGGGTGCACTAGAACCCTTATGCACACTCGGCTCTGCTACATCAGATGTAGCAGAGCCGAGGGTGCACTGGAACCCCTGTGCACACTCAGCTCACGCTAATAGAATGCATTGGCCAGCGCTGATTGGCCAATGCATTCTATTAGCCTGATGAAGCAGAGCTGAATGTGTGTGCTTAGCTCAACTACTCCACCGGCGTAGTTGAGCTAAGCACACACATTCAGCTCTACTTCATCAGGCTAATAAAATGCATTGGCCAGCGCTGATTGGCCAGAGTACGGAATTTGACCAATCAGCGCTGGCTCTGCTGGAGGAGGCGGAGTCTAAGATCGCTCCACACCAGTCTCCATTCAGGTCCGACCTTAGACTCCGCCTCCTCCGGCAGAGCCAGCGCTGATTGGCCGAAGGCTGGCCAATGCATTCCTATGGGAATGCAGAGACTTAGCAGTGTTGAGCCAGTTCTGCTCAACTACACCGTGTGTCGGTCAGCCCATCAGATGTAGCAGAGCCGAGGGTGCACTAGAACCCTTATGCACACTAGGCTCTGCTACATCAGATGTAGCAGAGCCGAGGGTGCACTGGAACCCCTGTGCACACTCAGCTCACGCTAATAGAATGCATTGGCCAGCGCTGATTGGCCAATGCATTCTATTAGCCTGATGAAGCAGAGCTGAATGTGTGTGCTTAGCTCAACTACTCCACCGGCGTAGTTGAGCTAAGCACACACATTCAGCTCTACTTCATCAGGCTAATAAAATGCATTGGCCAGCGCTGATTGGCCAGAGTACGGAATTTGACCAATCAGCGCTGGCTCTGCTGGAGGAGGCGGAGTCTAAGATCGCTCCACACCAGTCTCCATTCAGGTCCGACCTTAGACTCCGCCTCCTCCGGCAGAGCCAGCGCTGATTGGCCGAAGGCTGGCCAATGCATTCCTATGGGAATGCAGAGACTTAGCAGTGTTGAGCCAGTTCTGCTCAACTACACCGTGTGTCGGTCAGCCCATCAGATGTAGCAGAGCCGAGGGTGCACTAGAACCCTTATGCACACTAGGCTCTGCTACATCAGATGTAGCAGAGCCGAGGGTGCACTGGAACCCCTGTGCACACTCAGCTCACGCTAATAGAATGCATTGGCCAGCGCTGATTGGCCAATGCATTCTATTAGCCTGATGAAGCAGAGCTGAATGTGTGTGCTTAGCTCAACTACACCGGTGGAGTAGTTGAGCTAAGCACACACATTCAGCTCTGCTTCATCAGGCTAATAGAATGCATTGGCCAATCAGCGCTGGCCAATGCATTCTATTAGCGTGAGCTGAGTGTGCACAGGGGTTCCAGAAGTCTATGGAGCTGCAGAATCCACAGCCCAGAAACCCGTGAAAACTCCTGTAGTGTGCAAGCAGCTTTACTGAGCAGCCATATTGGTCAGGCAAAATCTGCCTGATAGTAAGATTGTCATTATTGCTTACTATACAGGAGCTTTCATCACTGAAGCTGCTGAGGTAAAGTGAAAGCTAAGCTCTGATTGGTTGCTATGGGAAAATACACAAGTCTGCCTGTGAGTTTCATTACTGAGATGTCAGCTCCTTCAGGTCATAGTATAGTAGGCCATTCACACCGAGGAAAATGGTGAGGAATTTGGTGTGGAATTTCAGCGCTGAAAAAAAGGCCACCCATTGACTTCAATGTTTGTTTTTTTCTATGACTATGGCTATGACTAAGGGGCCAGAGCGCCCAGAAACACGTCAGCCAGTCAGGATTTTTTAATCACTTTGCTGTGGTTTTGTATGTTTGTTTGCATGTTTGTTTTTTGCCTGTATGAAAATGGATTTTAAATCAATACATTAAAAATGAAGTTTTAAGAAAAAGAGGAGTGAGGACCTAATCTCTTCGTATACTATTGGATTGATTGAGCTCTATGAGTCCAGAGCCATTTGGTCGTGCACCCGGGGAACATAAAATATTTACCAACAGAAGCGGTGAGCTAAAAGTTTTCCTTACTGTATTTGTATACCTGGATTTTTTTTCTACTAGAACGGAGTTTTTTGGCGAGCATTTTGGCGAGGAAAAAAACCGCTTCAGGAATTAAGAAATGTTTTTTTTAAAAAAAGCAGGTTTTTGGAGCATTTTTTGAGTCTTTTTTTTGTTTTGTTTTTCCTTCTGCACAATGCATGGACCCTGAAAAAAATGCTAGCGTTTTTTTCTGTGCGGTTTTTGCTAATTCTGTGCCCAAATCCCTGACGTGGATTTTACACCACCCACTGACTGTGTTGGTTTTTGTGGGCGGAATCCGCTTGAAGGAAGCTTTTTTTTCCGCAAGTGGAAAAATAAAGAGTGTGAAACCAATAGAACTGTATGGGGAGGCGTTTTTTCCATGTAGATTCTGACGCGGATTCAGTGTCAAAATCAGTGCCAAAAAAGGAAAATGTCGCTGTATTTGGCGCTGAATTTTCAGCTAGTGGGAAATTACTCGAGTGGAAAAAAAACTAGCAAAACTCATTGAAATCAATGGGAGGCTTTTTTTCAGCTCAGAAAATTCAGTGCCAAATACAGTGTCATATTCCTCCGTGTGAATGACCCTAATACTGTGTGAGTACTGCTCTGTATTTACTATTCCTCCTATTGAGCCTAATCTGGAGCGGAGTGCGCGACTGGATGACGGTGCACTGCACCAGCATCCAGTCGCAGGTACCCGTATTTTGAACCACCTCAGGTTCCGGTCCAACAAAACCCTGTGTCAACTTATCCTAAAGAAAGCACAAGGTCAATCACTTAAAGTAGCCGGCATTAATTTGAAGAGCCCGTGTTTTTCACATGGACAGTTGTACATTGCTTGCTCTTGAGTGGGTAACCCCAAAAATCTTTTCATATACAGGTATGCACATAAAGGTAAAACAAGAAACATTGTTACCAAAAAGCAACTACAATAGATAGTTGTGTAACTGGAAACCAATTATACTCTTTTGTCCATGAACTACTTATATATTACACTGGAAGGAGGGGGAGGGGTGCACTATGTTGTTAATTGGGTATAAAGGTTTTATTTGTTTGTGTAAGGGGCAGAAATTTACATTTTTGATAAACAAAATAGTTAAAAAAAAATAGTTGTAATAGTTTATACTACATAATATGTATTGAATATGTAAAATCAATAAAAATGTTGAAATTAAAGAAAAAGTTGTTGTTCACATCAACGTTATGACAAATTAGGAAAATGCCAAAATAATAAAAATTTTAAGTGGAAAATTTTACTTTAGCTAGCATAACCAACAATTTAACATATTTTACGTGAGCGAAGCCGCGGGCAGGGCCACCGATAGGCCATTACTACTGCTACTGGCGTCAGGGGCCCGGCCAAATTGAAAAATGGGGGGGGCCTGGTTTTGGCCCGCCACCATGTGCCGGCCCCCTGGCGCCCGCAGCAGTCATTGTATGTCCTATTTCAACTCAGATCTGCGTCCAGAGGACGCTGATCTGAGTTGAACACATACACGGCTGAAGCAAGGAGCTGACACAGGTCAGCTCCTTGCTTCGCCACTGAACGCCGCCTACTGGCTGTGTAGACGCGATGTGATGACGTCACATCATGTCTACAACTGTGTCAGCGAGAGAGAGAGAGGCGCGCAGAGAGCGGCGAGGGAGCGGAGGAGAAGGTAAGTGTAATGTCGTGTACACTAAGGTGGAACGTGAAACTGGGGGCAGATGAAGGAGAGGACGGCATGACACTGGCGGCAGAGATGTGGGGACATGAATCTAGGGGCAGAGATGTGGAGACATGAATCTGGGGCAGAGATGGGGGACATGACACTGGGGGCAGAGATGGAGAGGACGGCATGACACTGGGGGCAGAGATGGAGGGACATGAATCTGGGGGCAGAGATGGAGAGGACGGCATGACACTGGGGGCAGAGATGGAGGGACATGAATCTGGGGGGAGAGATGGAGGGACATGAATCTGGGGGGAGAGATGGAGGGACATGAATCTGGGGGCAGAGATGGAGGGGACATGAATCTGGGGGCAGAGATAGAGGGGACATGAATCTGGGGGCAGAGATGGAGGAACATGAATCTGGGGGCAGAGATGGAGGGGACATGAATCTGGGGGCAGAGATGGAGGGGACATGAATCTGGGGGCAGAGAGGGGGGACATGAATCTGGGGCCAGAGATGGAGGACATGAATCTGGGGGCAGAGATGGAGGACATGAATCTGGGGGCAGAGATGGAGAGGACATGAATCTGGGGGCAGAGATGTGGGGACATGAATCTGGTGGCAGAGATGTGGGGACATGAATCTGGGGGCAGAGATGTGGGGACATGAATCTGGGGGCAGAGATGGAGGGGACATGAATCTGGGGGCAGAGATGGAGGGGACATGAATCTGGGGGAAGAGTTGGGGGGACATGAATCTGGGGGCAGAGATGGGGGGCATGAATCTGGGGGTAGAGATGGGGGACATGAAACTGGGCAGATGAAGGGTGTATATGAAGCTGGGGTAGAGATAGAGGGGGGACATATAATTTACGGGTGACTGTAGGAGGATTATACTGTTTGCGGGCACATGAAAAATTAATGAGCCGCACATTTTGTCCCTCTTTTGGTTCTTCAAAAGTTGGGAGGTATGGGTACAGGGGGCAATGGAAAGATGTTAGAAGGTGGACGGGGGTATTGTTGGGGCATCGGGTGTGCAGCACTGCGGAGAGGGAACTGGGGCAATAATATATAAGTTTTTAGCTGGAGAACTACAAAGCACACAATACCTCCATATAATAATAATAATACATTTTATTTATATAGCGCCAACATATTCCGCAGCGCTGTACAATTTATAGGGTTCAGCTACAGACATACATAACAAAGAACGTCATTTCACACAATGGGACTGAGGGCCCTGCTCAAAAGAGCTTACAATCTATGAGGTAGAGGGGGTGACACAAGAGGTAGCAGGGGCGGCATTGCTTATACAGTGTTCAGACAATTTTGTGCATTAGACATTGTGATAGGCCTGTCTGAAAAGATGCGTCTTTAGTTTGCGTTTGAAACTGTAGAAGTTGGGAGTTAATCTTATTGTCCGGGGTAGAGCATTCCAGAGAAGTGGTGCAGCTCGGGAGAAGTCTTGTATACGAGCATGGGAGGTTCTGATAATAGAGGATGTAAGTGTTAGATCATTGAGTGAGCAGAGAGCACGAGTTGGGCGGTAGACAGAGATGAGGGAAGAAATGTAGGGAAGTGCGGCATTATGGAGAGCCTTGTGGATGAGAGTAATAACTTTATATTTTATTCTATAATGAATAGGCAGCCAATGTAGTGACTGGCACAGACCGGAGGCATCGCTGTAGCGTCTAGCCTGATAGATGAGCCTGGCCGCTGCATTCAGAATAGATTGTAGAGGAGAGAGTTTAGTGAGGGGAAGACCGATTAGTAAGGAATTACAGTAGTCAAGGCGAGAATGAATCAGAGAGACAATAAGTGTCTTTAGTGTATCTCTGGTAAGGAAAGGGCGTATTCTGGAGATGTTTTTGAGGTGGAGGTGACATGAACGTGCGAGTGATTCAATATGAGGGGTGAAGGAAAGGTCTGCGTCAAATATGACCCCAAGGCAGCGGGCCTGCTGCCTAGGAGTTATAGTAAGGCCTGAGACTGCAATGGATATATCAGGGACAGATCTGTTTGATGGTGGAAACAGTAGTAGTTCAGTCTTAGAGAGATTTAGTTTCAGATAGAGCGAGGACATGATATTAGAGACAGCAGAGAGACAGTCACTGGTGTTCTGTATGAGTGCAGGGGTGATGTCACGGGAAGATGTGTATAATTGGGTGTCATCAGCATAAAGATGGTACCTGAAGCCAAATCTGGCGATGGCGATGGTCCATATGTGTGCTTTGTATTAATAATGATGTAGGCTGCTATGCTACTAGCATAGCAGCCTGTTTGGGGGTGGGACTTTCACTTTAAAGGAGTGTTCACATTGCGTTTTTGGCCTTCCTTGCCGGGATACATTGGTAACCAGTCAGAATCAGCTCCCCACTTATCCCTGCATGGAGAACTGCAGGCCCCCCTTTTTTTTTAATGGCCAGTTCTTCGTGCAGGGATAAGTTGACAGCTGATTCTGACTGGTTACCAACGTATCCTGGCAAGGGAGGCCAAAAACGCAATGTGAATAAGCCCTGAGGATTTATTAAGAGGGCTCTTATAGATGGTGTTGGCTCTCTATAGGCGCTGTCACACTTAGCAGATTGTACCTGCAAATAGAATCTGATTAAGCCTTGTAATGCTGCTAAATAAAGGGAAATGTAATACAGAATTGGTATGCTGCAAAATAAAGTAGTTTTAAAATGGCGGGGGGGGGGGGGCAGACATTTAGGCTGTATGGGGCCCCAAAATTCCTGATGGCGGCCCAGGCTGCGGGTATTCTACTAGTACACTATACAGCACACAAATAGAATGGCTGACATTAGAGATTACCACCTGACAATATAAGAGACATGAAAAATTGGACATCTTTGTGAACGGACACTTAAGGACAGACTGATGCCAGGGACACCCTCTTTTAGCAAGTGCCGTACCAGTTTCTGTGACCATGACTGCAGGTAATTGTTATCTGGTTCTATTCACATAGTACATGTTTCTGTTTGCCCTAATCTGTGTCTTACATCTAATACATTTTCATTGATATATGATTCGCTCCTTTTTGGCGTTTGTGCTTTTTGGCGTTTGCTCTTTAGCTATATATGTTGATCGTATGATTGGGCATTTTTTCAGCACATGTACCACCATTTTTACATATTACTGCAGGTTAACCTGTTATTGGATGTTATGTGACTTAATATATTTCTTTATATACCTTTTGATGGTGCACATGTATTTGTGCTGACATAAATTTCTACTGCTTCACTATCTTTGATGAGTGGAGCCATATGTACAATATTTGGGTATTTACCATCATGTAATTATTAACATACTGGTTTAACCTGTTACCTGCAGTAATTTATTTTCTATACAGTCCTATGAAAAAGTTTGGGCACCCCTATTAATCTTAATCATTTTTAGTTCTAAATATTTTGGTGTTTGCAGCAGCCATTTCAGTTTGATATATCTAATAACTGATGGACACAGTAATATTTCAGGATTGAAATGAGGTTTATTGTACTAACAGAAAATGTGCAATATGCATTAAACCAAAATTTGACCGGTGCAAAAGTATGGGCACCTCAACAGAAAAGTGACATTAATATTTAGTAGATCCTCCTTTTGCAAAGATAACAGCCTCTAGTCGCTTCCGGTAGCTTTTAATCAGTTCCTGGATCCTGGATGAAGGTATTTTGGACAAACAATTCAAGTTCAGTTAAGTTAGATGGTCGCCGAGTATGGACAGCCCGCTCTAAAATCATCCGACAGATGTTCAATGATAGTCAGGTCTGGGGACTGGGATGGCCATTCCAGAACATTGTAATTGTTCCTCTGCATGAATGCCTGAGGATTTGGAGCAGTGTTTTGGATCATTGTCTTGCTGAAATATCCATCCCCGGCGTAACTTCAACTTCGTCACTGATTCTTGAACATTATTCTCAAGAATCTGCTGATACTGAGTGGAATCCATGCGACTCTCAACTTTACCAAGATTCCCGGTGCCGGCATTGGCCACACAGCCCCAAAGCAGGATGGAACCTCCACCAAATTTTACAGTGGGTAGCAAGTGTTTTTTGTGTAATGCTGTTTCTTTTTGGACGCCATGCATAACGCCTTTTTTTATAACCAAACAACTCAATTTTTGTTTCCAAAATGAAGCTGCCTTGTCCAAATGTGCTTTTTCATACCTCAGGCAACTCTATTTGTGGCGTACGTGCAGAAACGGCTTCTTTCTCATCACTCTCCCATACAGCTTCTCCTTGTGCAAAGTGTGCTGTATTGTTGACCGATGCACAGTGACACCATCTGCAGCAAGATGATGCTGCAGCTCTTTGGAGGTGATCTGTGGATTGTCCTTGACTGTTCTCACCATTCTTCTTCTCTGCCTTTCTGATATTTTTCTTGGCCTGCCACTTCTGGGCTTAACAAGAACTGTCCCTGTGGTCTTCCATTTCCTTACTATGTTCCTCACAGTGGAAACTGACAGGTTAAATCTCTGAGACAACTTTTTGTATCCTTCCACTGAACAACTATGTTGAACAATCTTTGTTTTCAGATCATTTGAGAGTTGTTTTGAGTAGCCCATGATGCCACTCTTCAGAGGAGATTCAAATAGGAGAACAACTTGCAATTGGCCACCTTAAATACCTTTTCTCATGATTGGATACATCTGGCTATGAAGTTCAAAGCTCACTGAGGTTACAAAACCAATTTTGTGCTTCAGTAAGTCAGTAAAAAGTAGTTAGGAGTATTCAAATCAATAAAATGATAAGGGTGCCCATACTTTTGCACCGGTCAAATTTTGGTTTAATGCATATTGCACATTTTCTGTTAGTACAATAAACCTCATTTCAATCCTGAAATATTACTGTGTCCATCAGTTATTAGATATATCAAACTGAAATGGCTGTTGCAAATACCAAAATATTTAGAACTAAAAATGATTAAGATTAATAGGGGTGCCCAAACTTTTTCATAGGACTGTATATATTGAGGAATTATTATATCTTTATATTTCTGCTAGTGTAGAGATAATTTTTATACTTTCTACCCCACTATATACTTATATTGGCGATTGATACATCGGTAATGTGCACTTGTTTTATATCTTTGTATCTTCTCTTTGGCTTTTTTGTTACATCTGCCCTGCTGCCATATATTTCTCTTTTTTATACTAAGTATTAATACATATTTACATATTTTATACATAAAAGAAACTTTTTCTTTTGGTGTATTTATTTCTACTGTGTTTTTGGTCCCCACGTTTTGGTTGTACGTCCTTCTTCAAAGCAACGCGCTATACAGTGTGAGCGGGGAGGAACGCCCCCTCCCCTCCTGATAATACTCATCTATGGACGAGCACTGTGAGCAGAAGGAGGGGGCGTTCCTCCCCGCTCACACTGTACAGTGCGATAGGCGCTGCTTTAAAGAAGGATGTACCTGACTGACTGTCAGGAACACCCTTCTGACTGTAAAGAGCTACGGTACCGGGACCAATAGCTTTTTACCCGGGGCACAGATCGGGAAAGCCTGAATTCAGCGCACTGTCGGCTTTCCAGCAGTATATAGAACTGCCTGTGCCCAAAACCATGAAAGGTCCTCATTAAGGCTATTCCGACGTGGGTTTAACTAAAAACAGGACTCTAATAATAGAATGCCTTTAATAAAATCTGTGAAAAGGCTGTTGGGTCAAAATGCTCACTAGACCTCCTGATAAATTCTGAGGGATGTATTTTTCAAAATGGTGTCACTTTTGGGGGGTTTCCTTTATACTGGCACTTTAGAGGCTCTGCAAATGAGACATGGCACCAAAAACTTGACTTTGGATATGGGATGTCCCTCACTCCTTCCTAAAACCACCCAAACTACGGTAAATAATGACTTTGGAATAAATGCACAAAACACTTTATTTTGGTTGTAAAAATGGCCACAGCTTTATTAAACTCACAGAAGTAAAATAATGACAGAAGGAGTCAAGTGAAGTGCTAGACCATTGGGATTCACGAATACTGTGAGATCCCCAGCTGTCTGACAGACAGCAATAAATAAATAAAGGGAGGCGGCACGCTCCGGCTTGCAATTCTAGCAGAGCCAGTACACTTTAAGGGCACCAACGACCCTGTGCTTAACCACTGTGCCCGCCTCTGGATGACGTTACTATTACCACATCCTTCAGGCTGGCCATTTCTAAAGCTCAGCCTGTTCACCACCATGAGGTTTAACCTCCTCTATTAGTTAAAATAAGTCCACAATAACTTGCCTGCAACTCCCACCTGACTCCTCAACCGCAAACGTAAAGCTGTGACAGTTTATCAATAGACCATGTGACACGTAATACTTTATTACCCATGACTGACTAAATAATGGCAAACCCCCGACTCACAAAGAGTCATCCTACAGCACTCAGGAGAGGAAAAACCCCCTGTGGAGGAAACCTCTAGGGAACCATGGCTGGAAGATTGCCCTTCCCTTGGGCTTAGAAGGACAATGCCCAACAATAACTCATCAAAGTAATCTCAGAATTGAATATATAGAGCAAAATACACAATTACAGTAACAAAGCAATGGTACAATAATACATTAGATAGGAAAATGTGAAAAAAATAAAAATAAAAAACAAGTGTAACACAGTGCTGAAAAGAGGGCGGGCGGGCAGGAAATGCTTCATCCAGGTCTTGTGATGAGAAAGAGGATGAAGATGGATGAGACAGGAAGTGACATCTATTCCTAACTCCTCCCTCCCTACAGTAACACACTAAGCACCATATACTGAAGCAGAATATACACAGATATATACCCCTAAAGCTGAATATACACCGATATATACTCCTAAAGCTGAATATACACAGATATATACTCCTAAAGCTGAATATACACAGATATATACTCCTAAAGCTGAATATACACCGATATATACTCCTAAAGCAGAATATACACAGATATATACTCCTAAAGCAGAACATACAGATATATACCCCTAAAGCTGAATATACACAAATATACACTCCTAAAGCAGAACATACACAGATATACACTCCTAAAGCTGAATATACACCGATATACACTCCTAAAGCAGAATATACAGATATATACTCCTAAAGCTGAATATACACAGATATACACTCACCGGCCACTTTATTAGGTACACCTGTCCAACTGCTCGTTAACACTTAATTTCTAATCAGCCAATCACATGGCAGCAACTCAGTGCATTTAGGCATGTAGACATGGTCAAGACAATCTCCTGCAGTTCAAACCGAGCATCAGTATGGGGAAGAAAGGTGATTTGAGTGCCTTTGAACGTGGCATGGTTGTTGGTGCCAGAAGGGCTGGTCTGAGTATTTCAGAAACTGCTGATATACTGGGATTTTCACGCACAACCATCTCTAGGGTTTACAGAGAATGGTCCGAAAAAGAAAAAACATCCAGTGAGCGGCAGTTCTGTGGGCGGAAATGCGTTGTTGATGCCAGAGGTCAGAGGAGAATGGCCAGACTGGTTCGAGCTGATAGAAAGGCAACAGTGACTCAAATAGCCACCCGTTACAACCAAGGTAGCCAGAAGAGCATCTCTGAACGCCGCACAGTACGTCCAACTTTGAGGCAGATGGGCTACAGCAGCAGAAGACCACACCGGGTGCCACTCCTTTCAGCTAAGAACAGGAAACTGAGGCTACAATTTCCACAAGCTTATCGAAATTAGACAATTGAAGATTGGAAAAACGTTGCCTGGTCTGATGAGTCTCGATTTCTGCTGCGACATTCGGATGGTAGGGTCAGAATTTGGCGTCAACAACATGAAAGCATGGATCCATCCTGCCTTGTATCAACGGTTCAGGCTGGTGGTGGTGGTGTCATGGTGTGGGGAATATTTTCTTGGCACTCTTTGGGCCCCTTGGTACCAATTGAGCATCGTTGCAACGCCAAAGCCTACCTGAGTATTGTTGCTGACCATGTCCATCCCTTTATGACCACAATGTACCCAACATCTGATGGCTACTTTCAGCAGGATAATGCGCCATGTCATAAAGCTGGAATCATCTCAGACTGGTTTCTTGAACATGACAATGAGTTCACTGTACTCCAATGGCCTCCACAGTCACCAGATCTCAATCCATTAGAGCATCTTTGGGATGTGGTGGAACGGGAGATTCGCATCATGGATGTGCAGCCGACAAATCTGCGGCAACTGTGTGATGCCTTCATGTCAATATGGACCAAAATCTCTGAGGAATGCTTCCAGCACCTTGTTGAATCTATGCCATGAAGAATTGAGGCAGTTCTGAAGGCAAAAGGGGGTCCAACCTGTTACTAGCATGGTGTACCTAATAAAGTGGCCGGTGAGTGTATACTCCTAAAGCAGAATATACACAGATATATACTCCTAAAGCAGAACATACAGATATATACCCCTAAAGCTGAATATACACAAATATATACTCCTAAAGCAGAACATACACAGATATATACTCCTAAAGCTGAATATACACTGATTATATACTCCTAAAGCTGAATATACACCGATATATTCTTAAAGCTGACCCAGTCTGTATAAATCTACACAACTACTGCACGAAGAAGAAACTGCAGGAGTTATTGGTTCCCTCATCCCAAAGTCATGTCCCCCTTTGCTGATGGCTCCGGGGGTGTCTATTCCAGCAAAAACTACTTTTCAAATTCTCAGTGTTGCTCCTTCCCTTCCATGCACTGCCCTGTGCCCAAACCTCAGTTTACACCCACTTGTGGGGTATTTCTGTGCTCGGGAGAAATTGGACAACAAACTGTGAGATGCATTTTCTCCTATAACCCTTTGTGAATATGTTAATTTTAAGGCTAAATGAATGTTTTATTGAAAAACAATGAAATGTCTAAATTTCACCTCCATTTTTTTTTAATTTCTGTGAAATTCTTAAAGGATTAACAAACTTCCCAAATGCAGTTTTGCATTATTTGAGGGGTGCTGTTTTGAAAATGGTGTGATTTATGGGGGTTTCTCATTTATAAGTCTTTATAATCCCATTCAGAAATGAAGTGGTCCCTAAAAAATTAGTTTGGGAAACTTTCTTGTAAATCTGGAAAATTGCTGTTACACTTGTAAACTTTATAATGTCCAAAATTCATTAACGGACAATTAAAAAATGATGCCAATATAAAGCAGAGATATGGTAGATAATACTCATTAATGTATTTGTGTGATATGACTATCTGATAAAAAGCAGAGCATTTCACATTTTGAAAATTGTGAGGTTTTTTTTTCAAAATTTCCATCAAATTTCCCATTTTTTTTTTAATTATAAATAAATATAAAAATATTGATTAATATTTACCACTAACAAACTTGTGTAAGTTAAATCGTCTCAACCACCACACAAAAAAGGAAAACAGACCAACGAATGAATAGTCACCTAACCACAGTCCGATGGCTCTGCAGGGTCTGGCTGTAATGATGTCTGCGCTCATTGCACTTCCCAGCACAGACAACACCAGTAAAAGGTTGAATAATGGAGCACAGAACTGATAGCTCAATGCTCCACTATGCCATACGTCCTAACTGTGCCGGATTCTGCAGGACATTCCCGAATTCAGGGTCATATCCCGTAGTCGTGGTCGGCGGGATGTATGTCCTGGCTTCAACTCATCTGCATCTGGAGGACGTAGATGAGTTGAATACAGTATCGGAGGAAGCAGGAGCTGTTGCCAGACAGCTCTTGCTTCAACGCTGTGCTACGGCACCGGGCACGATATGATGACGTCACTCACATTGCACTCGCAGCTTTCCAGAACAGACTGAGACTGCAGACAGGGGATCGAGGTTAAGGTGAGTATCAATGTTTTTATGTTAAAGTTTGATGACACATTTAGGAAAAACAGTAACCTAGGGGCAGAGATGGAAGTGGAACAATATACTGGGGGCAGAGATGGAAGGGGAACAATATACTGGGGGCAGAGATGAAAGGGGAACATTATACTGGGGGTAGAGATGGAAGGAAGGACATGAAACTGGGGGCCGAGATGAGATGGAGCATGAAACTGGGGGCAGGGGAAGGACATGAAACTGGGGGCAGATGGAGGGGGACATGAAACTGGGGAAAGATGGAAGGGGCATTAAACCATGGGAGTAGCTGGAGGGATACCTTTCTGCTTCTAGCTGCCCAAGTTTAATGTCCCCCCTCTAGTTGCCCCCAGTTTAATGTCCTACTTCAGTTGCCATTAATTTATTGTCCCTCTCCAATTACCCCCACTGTTTAATGTCCCCCTCCAACTGCCCCAGTTTCATGTCCCCTCTAGTTTCCCCCAGTTTAAAGTGGGGCACCAGGAGAGGGACTTAATACTGAGGAGCAGTTAGAAGGGAACATTATAATGTGGAGACATATAATGTACAGGTGACTGTAGGATGATTATACTGTGTGGGGACACATGAAAAATGAATGAGAATGGACGGAGTCAACATAAATGTGGGCGAATCTAAATTTGCAGCGGCACACATATTTTGTCCCTCTTTCTGTTCTTCAAAAGTTGGGAGGTATGCACTATGGTATTCATTCATGGTATGATTATATGACTTCTATAGAATCTATACATAGAATGAATCTTGCAACGTAAGAAAGGTTGTGGACCATTGCTGTAAGAGAAGATCATGTGCACTCCTATTATTGGGGTGCATTGTTCCCAAATAGGATGTGCCTGTTAAACTGCCTCCTATCAATAAAGACTGTTTTTGTGTTTCACCATGGGTCAGACCCGAAGTATTATAGATAAAGCAGATTACAGTTAACCAAATTTCATACTCAAAATGACAAGGGGTGCATGTTTCTAGAGGCAGTACATCAATTTATGCTTTTCACTATAGCGTTTAACCCTTTGTATTTACCAAAGGAATTCAGCTGAGAAGAACTATCAAACTTTGGACATTTCATGTTATGGCACAACTTGAACACGTGGGTGTGCACACAGTGGTATTTGTTTGTAGGTGGAAATCCCCAAAACTGGTTTAGTTATCATACTACCTTACCATACTGAGCTTTATGTGATTAATTGTACGACGATAGACAGACAGGCTTAGATACACAGTTTTTTTTTGTTTTGTTTTTTTTTACACTAACTTCTTTATTGACTTCATTCAAGGTGTGAAATGTAGAAGTTAGGATTTTAGGTTTAGAAGGAACCCTGAAGATGATGGGCCCTTGTATGTCTTTGGAGTGTGGGAGGAAACCGGAGTACCCGGAGGAAACCCACGCAAGCACGGGGAGAACATACAAACTCCATGCAGATGTTGCCCTTGGTAAGGACCTGAGTGCTGCAAGGCAATAGTACTAAGTACTGGTGGAACAGAAACAGCATGCAGAACGGCAGCCACTTCTAATGGCACGAGCAGCTCTGGATAATCTGCGCCAGCAGGACGATAACAATCGGCGGACTCTAGAACCTAGGAGAAGCAAATATAATGTAAGTAATGGGACAACATATTACAGGAAACTACTGTGATGTCACTGCGGCAGGATGGCAGAGGAGTCTTATCTATACGGGGGTAAGGGATCATAGTTCATCATACATGGGACAATCTCATCATTGACAGTGAACATCTATTCCGCATGAAGTATTCTCACTGACTGACATAATACAACATGGAGGGTATTGTCACACTTACCTCTGGCTCTGAGTTCTACATCTCCTATGGTTTGGTTTTGTTCTTGTTCTCTCAGGTTTAATGCAGATTTAGAAGGTGACAATTGTACAGACCTGAACAGACCTGACAATGCATATGAGGATGACGTGCTGCTACTAGTAGTGCTCCTCTTATTGTCACCAGCAGCTTTAGAAGGTGACGATTGTGCAGACCTGAACAGATCTGACGATGTGTATGAGGATGACTTGCTGCTACTAGTAGTGCTCCTCTTATTGTCACCAGCAGCTTTAGAAGGTGACGATTGTGCAGACCTGAACAGATCTGACGATGTGTATGAGGATGACTTGCTGCAACTAGTAGTGCTCCTCTTATTGTCACCATCAGCTTCAGATGGTGAAGATTCTTTCTGCCTGTTTTATAGAAGAAAAAAATGAAAATGAAAATCAATACAGAATACCCAGCTAAATCCACTGCAATGTTACTGAGCTCCCAGCTGTGTGATAAGTGTATTATCATGAGGACAGATGGCAGGAAATATGTCTACACTGCTGACCTGATACCCTAACACTGGTGAGAAAGGCTTCAGCAAATACTGCCCCATCTGGCTAAGTCAGGAAAGATGGCTGGGGTGATGGATACATTTAGTAAAGTGTTACCCCTGTCTTCTATCTGTTGTTCTCTACCGATATCAACCCAGAGATCCCAGTAATAACCCCACAATCTACTCACATTTCTGAGTGGTCCGCGCTGTGCACCGGGGAACAACCTGGAGAGGACTTGGGATCCTCACTGGTCACCATCCTGGTACAGAGCTAAATACACACAAGGAGATAGAAGATATAATGTACATAAATATATTGTTTCCCTTTTGCTGTAAATGTATTATGTTACAGGTAATATAGACATATAGCTCACATACTGGACTTACTTCAGAAAACCTTTGAGTTGATGACACAAAGTTTTTGAGCTCTTGGCAGTCATCGTCCTCGCTTGTTTCCTCCTCATCTGAGACTTTATGGTGCTGTCTCTTAGAATGAGCTACAAGCCACAAGAATTCAAGTGTTATCACAGGTTGTTAGTATAAGACATGACACAGAAACAGAAATCATTTTATCATTACTAATGATGGCAACATAAAGAAACGGAAGACGAGACAAACAACAGCTCGGTCTAGTTGACATCTCATTGTACTTACAATCATCAAAGTTGCTGGTGTCCATGTCTGACACTAGCTGAGGAACATACTCTGGCTTCTGACTCAGAATGTTCTCAAAGTCCAAGTCCTTCAGGAATGGGTGAACCTTGAGCTCCTTTGCTCCTCCTGGAAAAATAAGAAAAAAGTGATGGAGAAATTAACAGAGACTGCCAAATGGAGATATGAAAGAAAGATAATCATCTACTAGAAGCCATACAATAAAGAACTGGAAATAGACAGTCACATAAAGTAAAAATTCTCAGTGCTGATCCTCATGAATATGACATTTGTCTTGTTCCACAGTCCAGGGAGTAATAAGTATATATTAATACTGTTATATATATTACCTGTCCCGAGTCTACGTGCAGGATCTTTTCTAAGAAGTTGATTGATAATATTTTTTACATCGGGTGGAGGAGCGTTGGCAATAGAACTCCAATGTATGTTTCCTATCATATAGAAAAGCAAATATTACAGAAAATAAACCACTGAAGTGTGATAGAAAGCAAACTTCTGATTTACAGAGCAAATATCTAAACCAATCAACCAATTCTAACAATAAAATCAAGGACAATGGCGTCTCATATCATCCGGATTATTCTACTTACTCACGACAATCTTAACAAAAATCTCCGATCTGATTTTCCCATCAAATGGTACAGATCCTACAATGAACTCATATAGGATGATCCCCAATGACCACCAGTCAACGGGTCTTCCGTATCCCAGCTGCATGATAACCTCTGGGGCCATGTAATGAGGGGTACCACAGCTCTGAAAACCAGTAGAAGAAAGACAATGAATTAAAAATCAGTATGACCAAAGATATCAGTGCAAACATTTTCTAGAAGGGAAAATAGAGAAGTTGACAGAGATGAGATCTGTAAAGAGCGAGCTAAGAAGAAGCTAGATTCTTGTAAGTACAGCTGACCTCATGATCGGGGAACTCTTTGCTGATGTCCATCACTGTAGGCTTGTAGAGATTTGTGGCTGGTCTCATAAGGCCGACTTTTGCAAGCCCAAAATCAGTCACTTTAATATGTCCAGTGGGTGTTATCAGAATACTGTGAAAGAAAAGATGGTGTTAGATCCAGGTAATAATCCATAGACTGTAATATAAGAGGCTGTAACTCTCTTTCCCTTGATTATACTACAAGTGTCACTTACTTGTCAGGCTTCAGGTCTCTGTGCACCACACCATAGCTATGCAGGTATTCTACAGCAAGAACCAGCTCTGCAAAGTACATCCGAGCCAAGGTGACAGGTAAAGAGCCCATTGACTTTAGAAGGCTCCCGCAGTCTCCTCCTGCAGCAGAAAGCAAAAATGACCGGTAAGAGAGTTATACAAGGTAGATCCCACATGTCATATAACGATAAGTAACCTGAGACATAGGGGAACGACATAACATATAGGGATATATAGAGTATATACTATCAGGATGATTGTAGTAGTGGTGAAATGGGTGAAATCTAAATACAATGCATATGTCCTACCTCCTACATACTCCATGACCATACACAGGTGAAGTTTGGTTGTAAAGGAGCAGAGCATGAAGACCACAAAGGGACACTCTACGAATGTTAAGATGTCCCTTTCTATAAAGGCCAGTTGTAGCAGGCTTGGATCAAGGTTCTTCTTATCCAGTTTCTTCATAGCAAATAGTTGGTGTGTGTCTTTATGGTGCACTAAGTAGACAGCCCTGGAGAAGAGAAAAATCCATGGATTATAAAGAATAGAGTGATAGACCTACAGTGGACACTACAAATACATGTCTAGTAATATATGAAATAACACTCCATAAACTTGGGAGGTCTACACAATGTCAGGACTGCCAGAGTCCTCATCCATGTCACATCCTCACTGACCTGAATGGTGACTATTGGATGTGGACAGTGATGTGGATCTATATCATTTCTCTATGATAACATTGAACTGGCAGAGGACACAGGCAGAAGCATTGTCATAAGAAACCCGGGACACGTATATAATACCAACATAATGCTCACCCAAAAGCCCCACTGCTGACAAGTTTGGAGGTCTCAAAGTCTCTCTTGCACGGCTTTCTTGCCGCATTCAATGATCTGATCGAGTTCTAAAGAAGAATAAAAGAAATAACAATAAGACATAGAAGCTGCAGAAAATAAAAGCTCCAGATGTGGAAACTTCTCCCCTCATAACTGATTTACATCACAGCAGATACAGAGGAGGTGATACAAGCCGGACTCTGCACAGACCCTATAGAATATAAGGTGTATCCACCATGCACATGTATTATTGTACAGTATTGGATGGTAAGGGATATCACACACTGGAGGTCTCAGTATAAATGTTATTATGTAACACAATAGATCTGATCTACATTAAGAATAGAGATATTTCATGGGGTATAATATCAGATATGTCATTTATACCCAGTTCTCTGGTGATATAAGGACACCTCTCTCCATGATACTTACACTGGCAGATTCTTGGACCTCTGGGGTCTCTGAGATTTTAATTTCTGCATTTGGCAACTCAGATGTATCTAAAATATTGAAGAAGAACAAAGAAGAAACATAATGTATTAGATTATATCAATCTGAAGTACATAATACAATAACATAATGAAGACAATGACGGGGACAATCATGGACAGTCTGGTCTAGATGAAGGGGAGAACTTCTCAAAGAGGTCGGCCATTGGAAAGGATTTATCATACTTGTAAATAGGACGTAGGATGGTCGGCTTACCTTCAGTCAGATCACTTTTTGGTCCCAGTTGACAGCTCTCATGGTCAATTTCTGGTTTTGGAATTTGCCCCTCTTTGGCGTCGCCTTCTGTTTTGTCCTAAAAGTTATAAGACATATAATGAATTTATTTCACACACACTAAATCCCCATATATACAAGGTAGGAAGAACTAAACCTGGATTTACATGATTTATTTCATTATTGGGTGGAATTACTTTACACTGCAGCTCCTCTCTAGCACATCCACATTAATATATAAGTAACTTATAATCACAACATTTCTATAATAACATCTATTATCAGAACTGCAGCATTTACAAGAAGGACAAATCTGATAACTAAGCAAGACCACAAATAGAGGTCAGAAATAATAACTCCCCACCATTGTCCTGTGAATACAACAGCAGAATACAGGCTGCCATAAAATATCCTGTATCTGCCTGGAGATGACAAGGAAGATCATGAATCTGATGTTCTGATATCTGACTGGCAATGTGGAGAAAACAAAGACATATCATATAGAAGATGATCCTTACCAGGCGTTCCAATGGGGCCAGACGTTCTATCACACACAGGACGTTTTGGGCCAGTTCTTTGAGAAAGGTGAATTCTCCACTTTGGGATCTTTCTTCAGCCTAAATAGATCAAAGCAAACAGAGAAGGAAAATCATGAGATTAGAACGTGCACAATGGTTTGTGTATAAGATTTGGTCAGGATTTCTACCATTTACCTATTGTAGTAACAACATGTCATGGAATCATGCTGCCTAGTAACACTTAGAATAGCATTCCATAGACTTACAGATGTCGCCATATTATGTGCAACCGGAATTCTCACCGGCATAGCGGCATAGTCAGTCATATTATAAGAAATATTATGTATATTTATTAGGGCTCCTCCTATCTTCTGCTACAGTTACATTTACAGTAGGTCTAAATAACAATTTAAGTGAATAATCTTTTATTACATTATTATTACTATTATTATCTATTATCCTATATAAGATCTGTGAAAGGTATATTAATAGTGCTGGTGAGCTGTGATGTCATCATGGAATCATGCTGCCTAGTAACACTTAGAATAGCATTCCATAGACTTACAGATGTCGCCATATTATGTGCAACCGGAATTCTCACCGGCATAGCGGCACAGTCAGTCATATTATAAGAAATATTATGTATATTTATTACGTCTCATAGATTTATCTTATTATAGCAAACAACCTGGTTGTTGACCAATGTAGAATAACCTTTATAGTTTTATGTGTTTATTGTTTATGAAATCATTTAGATTATTAATGAAACCATTAAGTCTATGGAATTTCCACCATTTAACCTGCGGGTTTTAGACCCTAAAACCTCATTTCTCAAAATATATTTATAGCGATCAGAGTTTTTTTTTTATCTACTACAGAATTGCAAATCTCTTTCATAGATGTATATTTAAAAGATAAGATTCTGCCTTCCTGCAGCCACCACTAGAGGGAGCGCAGGAGATTACTGCAGAAAGTCTCAGGAAATTGCGTATAATCATGAGCTTAGAGGAGAAAGCAGAGACTGCCAATATAAGTTAATATGTCACTCCTATCTTCTGCTACATTTACATTTAGGCCTAAATAACAATTTCCTGTGAGTAACCTTCTATTACAGTATTATTACTATTATTATCTTTTATTGTATATAAAATATGTGCAGGGTATCTGCTATTTACCTGTTGTAGTAACGTCCGTATGTTGGTCTGGAGATCCTCAAGATAACTTGAGGTTAGACGACCTTGGTGACATTTGGTCAGGCAATCTCTCACTAGCTCCACCACCAGCCGGTGAGTGAAGCTGAGGATGCCATCAGGTGGTGGAGGCACAATGTCAGGGGAATAGTTTTTAAGAATCCCCTGTAGTTGTACTTCCACCTCAGCACTGTCGAATAGAAATTCAGACATTGCAATCCAAGCGCAGTCAGTAGGTCACTATCTATAGAGCAAACACTGACAAGTCTGACCCCAAGACTGTGAATGGTTTATTTATAGTGATGGTGAGCTGTGATGTCATAATGGCCAGCTATGTTCTGTGATGTCATCATGGAATCTTGTTGCCTATCAACACTTAGAACAGCAGTCCATAAACCTAAAGATGTCGCCATATTATGTGGAACGGAAATTCTCACCAAAATAGCGGCATAGTCAGTCATATTATAAGAAATATTATGTATATTTATTAGGGCTCATAGATTTATCTTATTATAAATGGCCAGCCCCATAATGGCCAACCATGATCTATGATGTCAGCATGGAATCTTGGGCTGCTAACTTTAAGAGACCTTACTTAAAAGGTTGTTGCCTAGCACACGGCCTGTTTTAGGCCTTGATAGCAAAACCATTTTGTTTGTTTTTCCATCATCACATAATAAGCCCTATAGATTTTTGATTTCTGTCAATGTAACTGTATGAGGACAAGTAAAAACCCAGTATGTAATAAGATTAGAGAAACAAAAAAAAGGTAAACAGACACTCAGAATAATGAGGTCATAAAAGACCAAGATTTATAATTAATAAAATATACAAACTTTAATATTACCACATTAAAAAATTATACAAAATATGAGATGCAAATGGCAACAGTAAATATACAAAAATGGTGCCCTAAATAACAATAAAGTACAGATAATAGAGAGATGTACATTTATAAGTCTATAGCACATAGACCAAATGGGTCAGCTATCCAGTGAGGTTCAAATACACAGATGATACCAACTGGATTAGATAGAGTTATAGTATAGTAAATTGTGTATGCAGACACAACAGGATTAGGTAGAGTTGTATTATAGTAAATTGTGTATGCAGACGTCTGCAAATATACAAAAGGCCTCCCTGTAATAATGATTAACTATTAAATATTAAAGTGCAAGGAAAAAGGATAATATAAAATTTACATGGAGCTTGCTCTACAATAGTTAGTAGAGATGAGCGAACAGTGTTCTATCGAACACATGTTCGATCGGATATCAGGGTGTTCGCCATGTTCGAATCGAATCGAACACCACGTGGTAAAGTGCGCCAAAATTCGATTCCCCTCCTACCTTCCCTGGCGCCTTTTTTGCACCAATAACAGCGCAGGGGAGGTGGGACAGGAACTACGACACTGGGGGCATTGAAAAAAATTGGAAAAAGTCATTGGCTGCCGAAATCAGGTGACCTCCATTTTAGACGAATAGTGGATTTCAAATCCGGGTCATATGAGAATGTGAACTTTGTGACTATGAGACAGGGATAGCTGTACAGGCAGGGATAGCTAGGGATAACCTTTATTTAGGGGGGAATGTTATTAAAAATAACTTTTTGGGGCTCTATCGGGTGTGTAATTGTGATTTTTGTGAGATAAACTTTTTCCCATAGGGATGCATTGGCCAGCGCTGATTGGCCGAATTCCGTACTCTGGCCAATCAGTGCTGGCCAATGCATTCTATTAGCTTGATGAAGCAGAGTGTGCACAAGGGTTCAAGCGCACCCTCGGCTCTGATGTAGCAGAGCCGAGGCTGCACAAGGGTTCAAGCGCACCCTCGGCTCTGATGTAGGAGAGCCGAGGGTGCACTTGAACCCTTGTGCACCCTCAGCTCTGCTACATCAGAGCCGAGGGTGCGCTTGAACCCTTGTGCACACTCTGCTTCATCAAGCTAATAGAATGCATTGGCCAGCGCTGATTGGCCAATGTATTCTATTAGCCTGATGAAGTAGAGCTGAATGTGTGTGCTAAGCACACACATTCAGCTCTACTTCATCGGGCTAATAGAATGCATTGGCCAGCGCTGATTGGCCAGAGTACGGAACTCGACCAATCAGCGCTGGCTCTGCTGGAGGAGGCGGAGTCTAAGATCGCTCCACACCAGTCTCCATTCAGGTCCGACCTTAGACTCCGCCTCCTCCGGCAGAGCCAGCGCTGATTGGCCGAATTCCGTACTCTGGCCAATCAGCACTGGCTAATGCATTGTATTGGCTTGATGAAGCAGTGCTGAATGTGTGTGCTTAGCACACACATTCAGCTCTACTTCATCGGGCTAATAGAATGCATTGGCCAGCGCTGATTGGCCGAATTCCGTACTCTGGCCAATCAGCACTGGCTAATGCATTGTATTGGCTTGATGAAGCAGTGCTGAATGTGTGTGCTTAGCACACACATTCAGCTCTACTTCATCGGGCTAATAGAATGCATTGGCCAATCAGCGCTGGCCAATGCATTCTATTAGCGTGAACTGAGTTTGCACAGGGGTTCTAGTGCACCCTCGGCTCTGCTACATCAGATTGCTACATCTGATGTAGCAGTGCCGAGTGTGCATCAGATGTGTAGTTGAGCAAAACTGACTCAGCACTGCTAAGTCTGCATTCGCATAGGAATGCATTGGCCAGCCTTCGGCCAATCAGCGCTGGCTCTGCCGGAGGAGGCGGAGTCTAAGGTCGGATCTGAATGGAGACTGGTGTGGAGCTATCTTAGACTCCGCCTCCTCCAGCAGAGCCAGCGCTGATTGGTCGAGTTCCGTACTCTGGCCAATCAGCACTGGCCAATGCATTTCTATGGGGAAAAGTTAGCTTGCGAAAATCGCAAACTGACAGGGATTTCCATGAAATAAAGTGACTTTTATGCCCCCAGACATGCTTCCGCTGCTGTCCCAGTGTCATTCCAGGGTGTTGGTATCATTTCCTGGGGTGTCATAGTGGACTTGGTGACCCTCCAGACACGAATTTGGGTTTCCCCCTTAACGAGTTTATGTTCCCCATAGACTATAATGGGGTTCGAAACCCATTCGAACACTCGAACAGTGAGCAGCTGTTCGAATCGAATTTCGAACCTCGAACATTTTAGTGTTCGCTCATCTCTAATAGTTAGGTTTAGTAACAAGGTGTACAACACGTCATATATAGAGATGAGCGAACAGTGTTCTATCGAACTCATGTTCGATCGGATATTAGGCTGTTCGGCATGTTCGAATCGAATCGAACACCGCGTGGTAAAGTGCGCCATTACTCGATTCCCCTCCCACCTTCCCTGGCGCCTTTTTTGCTCCAATAACAGCGCAGGGTAGGTGGGACAGGAACTACGACACCGGTGACGTTGAAAAAAGTAGGAAAAACCCATTGGCTGCCGAAAACATGTGACCTCTAATTTAAAAGAACAGCGACGCCCAGCTTCGCGTCATTCTGAGCTTGCAATTCACCGGGGACGGAGGTTTCCGTCCAGTTAGCTAGGGCTTAGATTCTGGGTAGGCAGGGACAGGCTAGGATAGGAAGGAGAAGACAACCAACAGTTCTTATAAGAGCTAAATTCCAGGGAGAAGCTTGTCAGTGTAACGTGGCACTGACGGACTCAATCGCCGCAACCCAGCTTTCCCCGGATCCTGAATGAAATACACTGACAGTGTATTCCCGTATACCCTATATATACACCCCCGATCCCCGTTCCAACGGTGTGCCCCCCCACCTTCACCCCAGAAATACCCTGCAAGTCCCCTAGCAATAGAATTGGGGCTATATACACCCACTATTTTTGCTACTGCCATATAGTGCCATTGTCTCACTGGGAATTCAAAGAATATATTGGGGTTACGTGCACCCACAATTTTTGCTACTGGTATATAGTGCCATTGTCTGACTGGGATTTCAAAGAATATATTGGGGTTATGTGCACCCACAATTTTTGCTACTGCTATATAGTGCCAGTTTCTGACTGGTAATTCAAAGAATATATTGGGGTTACGTGTACCCATAATTTTTGCTACTGGTATATAGTGCCATTGTCTCACTGGGAATTCAAAGAATATATTGGGGTTATGTGCACCCACAATTTTTGCTACTGGTATATAGTGCCATTGTCTGACTGGGAATTCAAAGAATATATTGGGGTTATGTGCACCCACAATTTTTGCTACTGCTATATAGTGCCAGTTTCTGACTGGTAATTCAAAGAATATATTGGGGTTACGTGCACCCACAATTTTTGCTACTGTTATATAGTGCCATTGTCTGACTGGGAATTCAAAGAATATATTGGGGTTATGTGCACCCACAATTTTTGCTACTGGTATATAGTGCCAGTTTCTGACTGGTAATTCAAAGAATATATTTATTTATTACCACCCGCTCCCTTATAATGATGATGACGCCAAAGTCACTGTGGGTGTTCAGAGCTCACAGCTTTGGTTGACATTTGTCTTGCTCTCTGTCGGTACCAGCTGTCTTTTTGGATACCGTAAAGTTATGTTGACTTTATTAACAGCTATAGAAGCTTTAGCCAGGTTGTGACGGTGTGTAACCCTAACAACACTAAGTGGGATACACATTAATAGTCAGTCTATGTACGCTAAACGTATCACTGAAGTAATTTTTTTTCCCTCTCCCCTAATATAAGAAAGGAACAGACATTAGACCTAAACCGGGGTTCGAGGCTTGTAAAAATCCAGTATTATTTGTTCTTCATGATGTGAAATATGTGTTGAAAAGCAACCCAAGATGAAGTCAGCCATGTGTGCCAGTGTGTTACTTGGCATGCCTTTGCTGGCCCCAACTGTAAGGGTCACTCTCCATTTCCTCCATTTTCCACTCCCCTTCACACCATTTGTGGTGAAGCAATGGGATGCACTGAAGTGCACCCTCTAGCCTCATGTAGGACAGGGACATCAGATGCCACTCCAACCCCCTCGTCTTCCTCCGCCAGCCAACGGTGCGAAGATGAGAGGAGTGTGCTCTGAATGTTTTCTGCCTAGCAGAGGCTAGTTCTAACTTACGAAAATGGCCCCACTTTGACCTGTATATCAGGCACAATGGTGTAGGTTTCAAAGAAACATGGCACCAACAAGTTGGAAAACGTGGGCCATGCGTGGACCGTGTTTGAGTCTGGCAAGCTCCAGATCTGCTACCAGGTTCCAGCCATTATCACAGGCGCAAAAATGCCAGGCCCCAGGTGTAGCAGGGAAAAAAAAATGCCATCTCAGCCAGGATGGCATCCCTGACCTCGGAGGCACTGTGCTGTCTGTCCCCCAAGCTGATCAGTTTCAGCACGGCCTGCTGACATCTCCCCACGCCAGTGTTACAGTGTTTGCCGCTAGTAGCTGGGGTGGAGGTTGCAGCATCGTAGGGTTTCAGTCTACTCCTGCCATGAATTTTGGCCTGGGAGAGGAGATAGGCCACCCCAGTTTGCACCCGGGGACCAGACTCCACCACATTCACCCTGCCTGTCATTAAAGATAAGCACTGCAGCATCCCTGACCACAGGCGCTTGTCCATGTGTCGATGGTCAAGTGGACCTTGCAGCAAAGCGCAGAGCTCTGGGCCCGACTGATGTTATGGGACACATGCAGGCGCAAGGCGGGGACAGCACACCAAGAGAAGTAGTAACGGCTAGGCCCAGCATAGGGAGGTGCCCCAGCTGCCATCTGCTGACGGAAGGCCTGGGTCTCCAGAAGCATAAACAAACACCAACATCTCCAGGGCCAGCAGTTTATCGATGAGGCTGTTAAAGGCTTGGGCATGGGGGTGGGTTGTGTTGTACTTCTGCCTGCAATGAAAAGCTTGGGAAATGTGGAGTGGCTGGGAAGAGGCGCATGATGGTGCAGGCCAAAAGGGCGCATGAGGGTGAACTCCCCAATGTGTCAGAGATAGGTGTGTAGGTGTCCTTACATCATATACTTGCACCATATTTGGCTTTGGAAGTTAATTTTGTGCCAAAAAGTGGTTAAGACAGCGATCCCTCAGCTACTCCCGTTACACTGTCTAGTGAAATTACCATCTTTGGAAGTGGACCACCACTTGTAAGATCCCAAAGGAAGCAGGCAAGAGATGTGCAGTGCAGAAAAAAAGATGAGAAAATAAGTGTAGGCTGTAGAGCACAGAGGAATCGGAGAGGACAGAGCTGGTGTCGGCCAGGTATTCCCACAACATGCGCCTATACTTGTCCCTCCTGGTGACACTAGGCCCCTGAGTGGCAGTAATTTGTCCAGGGGGGCCATTAACGTGTTCCAGACCTAGGAATAAGTCTTCCAACAGGGTAGAGTTTTGCATGCCTTTGATTCTACCCACTGTTTTTGCTGCTTAGCTTCCCTCCACATCTACACTGCTTTCACCCCTAAACATCACCCCAGTTTATGCCTTTGCTTCTACCCTGTTTTTTTTTGTTGAATTAGCCTCCCTCCACATCTACACTGCTTTAGCCCCTAAACATCACCCCAGTTTATGCCTTTGCTTCTACCCAGGTTTTTTGTTGATTTAGCTTCCCTCTACATCTACACTGCTTTAGCCCCTAGACATCACCCCTGTCCATGTGGGGTCGGTGGCCTCGTCATCCACCAACTCCTCTTCCAATTGCGCACTGGCCCCTTACTGCAAACCGCACATGACCACAGCTTGCCCTGATGGCAACTGTGTCTCATGATCCCCACTTAGGTCCAGACAAGTCGGTGGCGGGTCCAAAACCCCAAAATTGGAAGGAAATGGCGGATGCTGCAGTATTTCTAACACCTGTTCCTGGTGCTCGGGCCTGGTCTGTGTTGTACCCTGCACCCTGCTTAACGCAGCTGCCATATCCGAAGTTGTGCTGAGCGCATGCTAATGTTTCGTGTCCAGTGCAATGGATGGGATGGGATTTCACATAAGTCTGCCACCCATGGCCACTCATGGTTGAGCAACTGAGGGAGTTGACTTTGACGAACCCGAGGGTTTTGGAGTTGGAACTACATCAAAGGTCTGTGCTGCTCACACACTCTGCTCAACACATGATATGTTTAGTGCCAGCAGTGTGGAGATGTCGCACAACAGCCGTTGTTCCAGCAGGTACAGGCGTTGTAGGAGTGCATAGAGGCTAGCAGCGGCAACTATAGACTTTAAAAACTATCCGCACAAGCGCCACACTTTCACCAGTAGCTCAGGAACATTGGGGTACCTTTTTAAAATGATTAGCAGCAATGAGTTAAAAACGTGGCCCAGGCATGGAATATGTTGCAGGCTGCCAAGCTACAGAGCCGATCCCAGGTTACGGCCATTATCACACATGACAACATGCCTGGGCCCAGGTGCAGTGGCAAAAACCACATTGCCGTCTCATCGAGGATGGCATGACTCACTTTGTAGGCAGTGTGCTGTCTGGCCCCCAAGCTGATGAGCTTCAGCACGGCCCGCTGACGTCTCCCCACACCAGTGTTGCAGCGTTTCCAGCTCGTAGCTGGGGTCAATTTAACAGCGGAGGAGGGTGGTGTTTCAGCCCTCCTCCCAGGAATGTTGTGTGGGGAGACAAGTCAGGCCACCACATTTTGCGACCCGGTCCACGCCTCAACTACATTCAACCACTGTGCCAAAATTGAAAGGTAGCGTCCCTGTCCGCATGCACTTGTCCATTCGTAACTGGTCACGTGGAACTTTAGGGCTAAGCGCTGAATTTAGGGACCGCCTCATGTTTGGGGGAAAGTGCTGGTGTGGACGGCACAGTGCGGTGGCGCAGTAGACACTCTGCCCAAAAAGGGCAGAGTGTCCCCCAGCCGGGATTCCAACATCTCCTGGGCCAGATTTCTTGAGATGAGGCCATTGAAGCCTTGGGCATGTGGGTGGGTTGCGCTGTACTTTAGCATGAAATGAAAGGCTTGGGAGATGGGGAGTTGCTGGGAAGAGGCGCATGATGGCGCGGACAAAAGGAGAAATAGCAGGAAAAGGTGAGGATGAGGGTGAACTCCCCAAAGTGTCAGAGGCAGATGTGGAGGTGTCCTGGCTGCTGGTCTGGACTGCAGCGCCAGCCCTGTCAACAGTGGGAGAGGCAGTGGCCGCCAGGCCAAACGACGATTATCCTGCGCTTGCTCTGACCCACTGAGCCCAGGGCTTGCCTTCCAAATGATGGCACCCACAAGAGGTGGTGAGATTCCTCTCTGCATATCTCCAACCCATCTTGGACTTGCAAATTGCACTAAATTTGTCATGTAACTGACATGTATATGATGAGTCTATCCATTGTCTGTTCATTTTGGTGAAAGTCAGCCTGTCAGCTGACAGACAGCTGTGCTTGTCAGTGATGATGGCACCGGCTGCTTGTACCCCCAGTTTTTGCTGCTTAGCTTGCCTCCACATCCACACTGCTTTTGCCCCTACACATCACCCCTATCCATGCCTGTGCCTCTAGCCATAAGTCTGCCACCCATGGAAACTCATGGTGCAGAAAGTGAGGGAGCTGACTCTGAGGAACCCTTGGTTTTTGTAGCTGGTACTCCATCAAAGGTCTCTGCTGCTCACACACCCTGCTCAACATACGGTATCTAGGGTTAGAGCGTGTGGTGACCTCGCACAACAGTAGGTGCTTCAGGCAGATGTAGGCCTTGCTGGAGTGTATTGCGGCTAGCTCCAGGTACTGTAGATTTGGGAAAGTGGGTGTCCAAGTGCCGCACTTTCACCCTTAGCTCAGCTAATTTGGGGTATGTTTTTAAAAATCATTGCACCACTACATTGAACACGTGGGCCAGGCATGGAACGTGTTGGAGGCTGGCAAGCTCCAGAGCCCTCCAACAAGACAAAAAAGCCTGGCCCCAGGGGCAGTGGGGATAAACAAATTGCCATCTCATCCAGGATGGCATCCCTGACCTCAGAGGCAGTGTGCTGTCCGTCTCCCAAGCTGATGAGCTTCAGCCCAGCCTGCTGACGTCTCCCCACACCAGTGGTGCAGCGTTTCCAGCTCGTAGCTGGGGTCAATCTAACAGCGGAGGAGGAGGGTGGTGTTACAGCCCTCCTCCCAGGAATGTTGTGTGGGGAGACAAGTCAGTCCACCACATTTTGCGACCCGGTCCATGCCTCAAGTACATTCAACCACTGTGCCAAGATTGAAAGGTAGCGTCCCTGTCCGCATGCACTTGTCCATTTGTAGCTGGTCACGTGGATCTTTTGGGCAAAGCGCTGAACTTAGGGACCGCCTCATGTTTGGGGAAAAGTGCTGGTGTGGACGGCACAGTGAGGTGGCGCAGTAGCCAGCAGGCCCAAAAAGGGCAGAGTGTCCACAAGCTGGGACCCCAACATCTCCTGGGCCAGAATTTTTGAGATGAGGCCGTTGAAGCCTTGGGCATGTGGGTGGGTTGTGCTGTACTTTAGCCTGGAATGAAAGGCCTGGGAGATGGGGAGTTGCATTGCAAAGTGTGTAAACCACACTCAGTTTGTCCTCGACCTATACATTTAGAAATTATCTCCCCCAGCGAGGAACGTGGCCTCGATGGGGGAATTTTTCTAAGGAAGCTAGAAAAGAGGGCATCTTGGGCCTTGCTGGCTCAGGTCTAGCTTCTGTCATGCAGCTGTCTTCTGCCTCTGGAAATCCCTTTGCCTCTAGCCACCTTTTTCCCTGCTTAGCTTGCCTCCACATCCACACTGCTTTTGCCCCTAGACATCACCCCAGTCCATGCCTTAGCTTGTACCCCCAGTTTTTGCTGCTTAGCTTGCCTCCACATCCACACTGCTTTTTCCCCTAGACATCATCCCTATCCATGCCTCTTCCCCTAGCCATAACTCTGCCACCCCTGGAAACTCATGGTGCAGAAACTTTGGGAGCTGACTTTGAGGAACCCTTGGGTTTTGTAGATGGAACTCCATCAAAGGTCTGTGCAGCTCACACACCCTGCTCAAGATATGGTATTGTAGGGTTTCAGCGTGTGTGAATGACGGACAACAGCCTGTGTTTGGACAGATGTAGGCCTTGCTAGAGTGTTTTTAGGCTAGCAGCGACTCCTGTACACTTGCAAAAGTGGGCGCACAAGCGCCGCATTTTCAACAGTAGCTTCGGTACATTTGGGTATGTTTTCAAAAAACTTTGCACCACTAGGTTAGACGTGGGCCAAACATGGAACGTGTTGGAGGCTGGCAAGCTCCAGAGCCGCTACCAGGTTCCAGCCATTATCACAGGCGTAAAAATGCCAGGCCCCAGGTGTAGCAGGGAAAAAAAAATGCCATCTCAGCCAGGATGGCATCCCTGACCTCGGAGGCACTGTGCTGTCTGTCCCCCAAGCTGATGAGCTTCAGCACCGCCTGCTGACGTCTCCCCACACCAGTGTTTTAGCATTTGCCGCTAGTAGCTGGGGTGGAGGTTGCAGCATCGTAGGGTTTCAGTCTACTCCTGCCATGAATTTTGGCCTGGGAGAGGAGATAGGGTACCTCAGTTTGCACCCCGGGACCAGACTCCACCACATTCACCCTGCCTGTCCTTAAAGATAAGCAGCATCCCTGACCACAGGCGCTTGTCCAAGTGTCGGTGGTCAAGTGGACCTTGCAGCAAAGCGCGGAACTAAGGGCCCACCTGATGTTGAGTGACACGTGCTGGTGCAAGGCGGGGACGCCACACCGGGAGAAGTTGTGACGGCTAGGGACGGCATAGTGAGGTGCCACAGTTGCCATCAGGTCCGGGAAGGCGGGAGTTTCAACAAGCCGGAACGCCAACCTCTCCTGGGCCAGCAGTTTAGCGATGTTGGCGTTCTAGGCTTGCGTGGGTGGGTGGTTAGCGGTGTATTTCTGCCGGCGCTCCAATGTCTGAGAGATGGTGGGTTGTTGTAAAGAAGCGCCTGATGGTGCCTTTGATGGTGCAGGAGAAGGAGATAAGACAGAAACAGGGGAGGATGAGGGAGAAGTCAACAAAGTGGCGGAGGCAGATGAAGTGATGTCCTGGCTCGTCCTCTGGAGTGCATCGCCAGCACTGTGAGCAGAGGCAGTGGCATGAACGGCGGGCGACGTTTGTCCTGCCGTTGCTGCCTGCCACTGATTCCATTGCTTGGATTCCAAATGACGGTGCATTGAAGTGGTGGACAGGTTGCTCTTCTCAGGGCCCCTACTTGATTTCGAGAGGCAAATTGTGTAGACGACACTATATCTGTCCTCGGCGCATTCCTTGAAAAAACTCTACACCTTCAAGAAACATACCCTCGATGGGGGAGTTTTTCTGGACTGGGTACAAAAGGGAACATCTTCGGACATTCCGGGTCTGGCCTGGCTTCGGCAAAGCAGCTGACCTCTGCCTCTGGACATGTCTCTGCCTCTAGCTACCCTTTTTGGTGCTGCACCTGCCTCAACATCCACACTACTTTCCCAGCTTGACATCCGCCTTGTCCAGGTGGGGTCGGTGTCCTCGTCGTCCACCACCTCCTCTTCCAACTCCTGTCTCGCCTCCTCCTCCTGCACAATGCGCATGTCAACTGGCTGCCCTGACAGCAACTGCGTCTCATCGTCGTCGATGAGGGTGGGTTGCTGGTCATCCGCCACCAAATCGACCGGAGATGGAATGGAGGAGACTCTAGTGTTTGAGCATCTGGACACAGATACTCATCTGTTAGGTCCGTGGAATCGCGAAATGGAGGGGCAGGTTGCGGTACAGTCAAAGGAAGGGAGAACAGGTCTGGGGAGCAGGGACAGTGGGGGTTATTGTTCTGGGAAGATTGGGAATTTTGGGTGGAAGGAGGACAAGACTGTTGGGTAAGAGGAGGTAGAGGCTGACTGGCTGGTGGACAATGTGCTTTAAGCGTTATCCGACAGCCATTGCAAGACCTGTTCCTGGTTCTCGGGCCTACTAATCTTTGTACCATTCAGCCTAGTTAATGTGGAACTTTTGTGCAAAGCGCAGAACTTAGGGCCCGCCTGATGTTAAGGGACACATGCTGGTACAAGGCTCAACTCACCCTAAGTGCCAAAAACACTGCTGGTGCAAGGCTCTACTCATGCCAAGGGCCTCAATCTCTGCTGGTAGCTCAGCTTAAGGTCCTGTGACTTTGTTTGGAAGGGCTCATGTTAAGGGCTAGAAAAGTGAATTTTGGAAGGTCTTACCACATCACACACACACACACACACACACACTCAAAATGACAGTTAAGGGTGAGGGCTTTTGGATTTCCCATTGTCTATTCCATCCGTGGTTGTCATGGGGAACGTGATTTAAAGGGGTGGTTGTTACTGTTTGTTGAGCTTAAATTGGGGTTTGTGTCCATCCATTTGGGGAGTAAAGAAGGTTTCCAGGTATTTTCCCACTTTGATAGAGGTTTTTTTGAATGTGGAAAGTGTGTAGTTGTTAGGCTGTGATGTTGGGGTAATAGAGGGTCTTTGGTGTGTTAGATGCCCCCAGACATGCTTCCCCTGCTGTCCCAGTGTCATTCCAGAGGTGTTGGCATCATTTCCTGGGGTGTCATAGTGGACTTGGTGACCCTCCAGACACGGATTTGGGTTTCCCCCTTAACGAGTATATGTTCCCCATAGACTATAATGGGGTTCGAAACCCGTTCGAACACACGAACATTGAGCGGCTGTTCGAATCGAATTTCGAACCTCGAACATTTTAGTGTTCGCTCATCTCTAGTCATATACATATTGAAGAGTAAAGCTTACCCATCATAAAAGCAGCATTAGAATAAATTATAGGGCATTAAAAGGACACGCTGGCTCTCACCCGACGCGCGCGTTTCTGCACGCCTGCCTTCTGAGCAGAGTATATACTCAGTGTGAAGGCTCCGCTGCGGTTCCATAGGAATGAATAAAAGCAGCCGGCACACAGCCTTTAACCCCCTGCGCGCCGACTGTGTCCATTCATTCTAATGGGAGGCTAGCTAACATCTCTATTAGCTACTTACCTGCAGAGATGGCTGGTCCAATGCCCGGTGTTCTCGTTCTTCTTCGCGTCGCTGCACCCGCCTCCCAGGTTAGTGTTAAAGAGCTAGGAAGAAGGCTGGGCTTGTGGCTTTTTTTTTAATCCTCTGGCTACTTAGTCTCCCCGGTGCTCGGTGTTCTCATTCTTCTTCGCCTCGCTGCAAATGCCTCACAGGTTAGGAGAGTGTGGGCGGGTACTGGGAGGGGAAACATCACGTCTCCCCGTCCTCTACCCGCCCACACTCTCCTAACCTGTGAGGCATTTGCAGCGAGGCGAAGAAGAATGAGAACACCGAGCACCGGGGAGACTAAGTAGCCAGAGGATTAAAAAAAAATCCTCTGGCTACTTAGTGATTAAAAAACAATCACTACACAGTGTGGATTTTAACAATTAAAGCGTTCAATTGTTAGATTCCATGCTGTATAATGAATAGGATTGTTTTTAAAATCCGTTCTCCGAGTAGTAGAGATGAACGAATGCCGTTCGATCGAATAGGTATTCGATCGAATATCATGGCGTTCGATGTATTCGTTCACAATAGAAAACAAGGCCGCATACACAGTAAAAATTTGTGTCCCCTCCCACCTTCCCTGGCGCGTTTTTTGCACCAATAACTGTGCAGAGGAGGTGGGACGGGAACTACGACAACGGAGGCAGTGAAAAAAATTGAAAAAAAACCCATTGGCTGACGAAAACATGTGACCTCCCATTAATAAGAACAGCCGCCGCCCTATTCGCCATTTTGGCCGTCAGACATAAGGAGAGAAACATATCTGCTGAGGGCTAGATAGTGATTAGCTTCAGATAGGCAGGCAAGAACTAAAGAAGAAAACCAACAGCTCTTCTCAGAGCTATACACTGTAGGGACATCAGTCCAGCTTTCCCCGGATGGTGGAAAACAGGGATACACAACAGATACAACTTCATATATAGCGGAGAAACAGCGTTCATTTTTGGCTGTCCACACACAGAATAGCCAGAATCCACAGCAATTCCAAGTTCATATAGCTGGAAAAAGCCTTGAATTTTGAAGGGGGGGCTTGAAACATAGCATCAATCCACAGCAATTACAAGTTCATATCGCTGGAAAAAGCCTTGAAATTTTTTTTGGAGGGGGCCTGAAACATAGCATCAATCCACTGCAATTACAAGTTCATATAGCTGGAAAAAAACTTTAATTTTTTTTTTTTGGGGGGGGGGAGTCCTGAAACATAGCATCATTTCACAGCAATTACAAGTTCACATAGCTGGAAAAAGCCTTGAATTGTTTGGGGGCCTGAAACAGCATCAATCCACAGCAGTGACTAGTTCATATAGAGCTGGAAAAAGCTTTGAATGTTGGGGGGCCTGAAACATAGCATCAATCCACAGCAATTACAAGTTCATATAGCTGGAAAAAGCCTTGATTTTTTTTTTTTTTTTTTTTTTTGGGGGGGGGGGGGCTGAAACATAGCATCAATCCACAGCAGTGAGTAGTAAGCAGTGTAGATGTGGAGGGAAGCTAAATCAACAAAAACGGTGGGTAGAGGAAAAGGCATGCAAAACTCTACCCTGTTGCAAGACTTATTCCTAGGTCTGGGACACGTTAATGGCCCCCCTGGCCAAATTACCGCCACTGAGGGGCCTACTGTCACCAGGAGGGACACGTTAATGGCCCCCCCTGGCCAAATTACCCCCACTGAGGGACGTAGTGTCACCAGGAGGGACAAGTATAGGCGCATGTTGTGGAAGTACCTGGCCGACCGCAGCTCTGTCCTCTCTGATCCCTCTGTGCCCTACACTTACTCATTTTTTCTGCAATACACTACTCCTGTCAAGTTCCCTTGGGCTCTCAGAGGGGGTGGCCTCAGTGCTGTTCAACTGAGTTCCCTTGGCAATTTGCTGTAAGAGAACCCTGGAGCAACCAACTCTAGGCAGCTACCATAGTTTCCAGCATGGCCTGCACCATCATGCGCCTCTTCCCAGCCACTCCCCATCTCCCAGGTGTTTCATTGCAGGCAGAAGTACAACACAAGCCACCCACATGCCCAAGCCTTTAGCGGCCTCATCTCAGAACTGCTGGCCCTGGAGATGTTGGTGATTATGCTTCTGGATACCCAGGCCTTCCGTCACAAGATGGCAGCTGGGGCACCTCCCTATGTTGGGCCTAGCCGTTACTACTTCTCTTGGTGTGCTGTCCCCACCTTGCGCCTGCACGTGTCCCATAACATCAGTCGGGCCCAGAGCTCCGTGCTTTGTTGCAAGGTCCACCTGACCACTGACGCATGGACAAGCGCCTGTGGTCAGGGATGCTGCTTATCTTTAATGACAGGAAGGGTGAATGTAGTGGAGTCTGGGCCCGGGGTGCAAACTGGGTTGGCCTATCACCTTTCCCAGCCCAAAATTCATGGCAGGAAAGCCTGAAAGCCTACTACGCTGCAACCTCCACCCCAGCTGCAAGCGGTAAACGCTGTAACACTGGCGTGGGGAGATGTCAGCAGGACGTGCGGAAGCTCATCAATTTGGGGGACAGACAGCACACTGCCTCCGAGGTCAGGGATGCCATCCTGGCTGAGATGGCAAAGTGTTTTTCCCTGCTACACCTGGGTCCAGGGAATTTTTTCTTGTGTGATAATGGCAGGAACCTGGTAGCAGATCTGGAGCTTGCCAGACTCAAACACGGTCCACACATGGCCCACGTTTTCAACTTGTTGGTGCAAAGGTTCTTTGAAACCTACACCATTGTGCCTGATATACTGGTCAAAGTGTGGCCATTTTCGTAAGTGAGAAGTAGCCTCTGCTAGGCAGAAAACATTCAGAGCACACTCCTCTCATCTTTACACCGTTGGTTGGCGGTGGAAGACGAGGGGGATGGAGTGGCATTTGATGTCACTGTCCCACACGAGGCTTGAGGGTGCACTTCAGTGCATCCCATTGCTTCACCACAGATGGTGTGAAGGGGAGTGTAAAATGGAGGTAATAGAGAGTGACCCTTACAGTTGGGGGCTGCAAAGTCATGCCAAGTAATACACTGGCACACATGGCTGTCTTCAAGTTGGGTTGCTTTTCAAGAGACAAAGGCATAGTTCACATCATGGAGTGGAAACAATACTGGATTGAACAAAAAATTGGATTGAGCTGATATAGCCTGACTGAATTACTGTAAGGATTGGAGTCAGGGTCAGGCAGTGCAAAGTGACACAGCTGGGAAAGCAACACTGTGCAACTAATGACAAAAGGGGTCGTAGGCCCTGTGGCTATGACTATGCTGTAGTATCTGAGATGAGGCAGACCAATGCACTTCCTAATTGAAGTGCGCCTACCACGGCTCCTAACCTTCTATCCGGCAGCTAGGATAAGGGAAGAGGAGGCCCTGAAAGTCCTAGGGACTGGAGTCACGGGGGTCACACCTAAACAGAAAGCACAGTGTAACTGCAATGCAAAACAAAAGACTAAACAGCATGGAACCAGGGAGGACCACAAGTCCCAGCAAGACACAGAAGAGAAGGCGAGGTCAGACGAGCAAGAGGTCAAGCCAGGAGATATAATAAAGGTACCGAATCAAAAGACAAGGGATAGCCAAAAATACAAGCCGGGTATATAACCAAGGAACAGACCGAATACAAACAGACAGGGAAACAGACTGAGCAGGGGGACAAGGAAACCCAAAGTGAATGGCTGGCAAGGATCCATGCCTGGGTGGGGTTTAAATAGCAGCAGAGAACACACCTGATGGCTAATGACATGGAGACTGAAGGCAAGGAAAAGATTAACCCTTAATGACCTAAGCACACCCAATAGAACTCCTAACACGTCTCCCAGGGAGACGCCGCGCAGCAAGGAGACCGCGGCGACTCCGTATCCTGACAATTACTGTGTATCACACTTAGCTTTAGGGGGGAGACCCTTAAAAATTGGATTGAGCCGATATAGCCTGACTGAATTTCTGAGTCTCCCATTTAAGTTTTGGGGTTACACACCGTGAAAAACTGAAAAGAGCGGACATAGCCTGACTGAAATTCTGTCTCTCACCTAGGTTTTGGGATTACACACCCTGGATATCTGGATTGACCAGACATAGCCTGACCTAATTGCTCTGTATCCTTGTTTTACGGGTTACACAGCCTGAAAAGCTGCTTTGCATGTATATAGCAAGAAGTAACTGCAGTGGATTGCTGCAATCTTTCAAGAAGCAACAAAATTCAAGGTTTTTTTTTCCAGCTATATGGACTTGTAAATGCAGTGGATTGCTGCTATTTTTCAGGCCCCCCCCCCCAAAAAAAAAAAATAAAATAAATAAAAATCAAGCACGCCTCCTTGCTTTTACAGCAGCCGGTCAGCCACTACCTGCAGTTGAGTTCATACCCAAGAGTCTGCCCCTCCTTACTCCCAACATGCCCAATCTTCCCAACAGAGTTATCCCACCCTTGCCCCCTCTAGGGGATAAGGCGTGTGGAATGTTAATGGATAGGTTATAATTCCTTATCTGTTTGTGGTAAGGGTCTCATCTTTGAAGGTGTGTGTGTAGAAACAGGTTCTATAACCTGTTGATCGTTAGCCCAAGACCGGAGTGGTCTGACCAGCATGTAATCTTATCTCTCTTGCTGTGATATATACATCTAGAATTAGTGTAAGATATTGGTTTACACATAAATATTTTAAATTCTTCATTATTTCATGAGAAAGGTCATCCCAGTTTGGAAAGTACTAATGAGATGCAGATTACATTAGATCGTATGCAATAGTCATGTGCCACACCTTATGTTATAGCTCTTCAACCAATCATGTCATTAGAATAGTCCAACCTGCTTTTGTCTGTATTGTATTTAAACTACCTTTTTGCACCATTAAAATCAGAATCCATTTTGATACACCACCATCTGTGTCTTTGTGATTCTCCAGGCTTCAAGGATGGGTGTAGCGTATCCAGGCCTGTTATTTAATTTGGAACTACAGACAACATAAAGGAAAAAAAAGCCAGCTGCATTCAAGGACGGTAATTGAAAAATCCACGGTGATTCTATAAATCAGGAGGAGGCTCTCCTTGAGCTCGCCCAGGACCGGGGCCATGGCCTCGGACCCCGGGGGCGGGCCTCTCACTCGGTATACTCTGGCTTCTCTTCAGAACGAACAAATCTTTCGCCTTTTACTAAAGATTTCCGTGGAGAGGAGCGAAACTGAGTTTTGCAGCAATTTTTGCATGCTCCAGCCTGCTGGGGCTTCCAATGCTTGGGTTGAAAAATAGAACGTGCTTCGGTTCTTGAGCGGCGGCTCTAACTTCTGCTGGCTGGTCGGTGGCTGCTGGCCTTATCTGCATATCCTGAACAGGGCCCACCCCCTTCCCTTCAGCAGGGAATTGGCTGGTCCACGCGGCTTCCAGCTGCCACCTGGAAGCCAAAGGAGCCTGCTGCCACATAGCTCATCTTGCCCTTTGGGGCTGTGATGTTCACTTCATTAGCGGTGCCTCTTCTGGGCGCTCTCCTTGAGCTCGCCCAGGACCGGGGCCATGGCCTCAGACCCCGGGGGCGGGCCTCTCACTCGGTATACTCTGGCTTCTCTTCAGAACGAACAAATCTTTCGCCTTTTACTAAAGATTTCCGTGGAGAGGAGCGAAACTGAGTTTTGCAGCAATTTTTGCATGCTCCAGCCTGCTGGGGCTTCCAATGCTTGGGTTGAAAAATAGAGCGTGCTTCGGTTCTTGAGCGGCGGCTCTAACTTCTGCTGGCTGGTCGGTGTGCAACACTCAGGAGGGCCAGGGCTGGTATCACAGGTAATATCCGATGTGGCCGGCTTTCAGGGGATTAAATCCTGGGTCCCAAATGTGCACAAACTCTCCTTTTTGATGTCCCCGACTACCCTCCCCTGCGTGATATCTGACAATGACAACAGACAACCAGGCTTCGGGGGTAATCGTTGCTTTTCTTTTTACTAGCAGGACAAAGTAATACAAATGTACATATGGAGGACTTCTTCACATACAATACAGCGATCTTTGTAGGTAGTGTCCAATTAGCAGAGGATGGGGCAGAATGCTTTGGATAGCAGTTGCTTGGCAGTTAACTTGTATATACTTGTAAAGATAGCCTGTATCCAGGGGGGTTAGTCCTCAACAAACTGGGTACACGTATATAGAAGAGCAGATACAATTCGGCAACGGGAGACCCTCAATTTCTGCCAGACTAGCTATGGGTTTCTTACTATAGATTTGTCCCAAGGACTTACTTGGATAGAGATATACGTGTGAGGTCCCAGATGTACGGATAAGACAAGTCCATCAACTTCAGCGCTTGTAAGATTAGAGCTTCAGAGGAAAACACTCTCTGAGAAGGGCCTTGAGGACAGAGGAGAACGCATCTCTGCTTGGTGTACCCTGATAGTGGGCAGCCATCATCCGTGCTCCATGTGCTCAGTCTGCTAGCTGTATCATGTCTCAGACTTGTAGCCCCACACAAAAGAACTCAGCCAAAAACGTCCCCAACCCCCTCTAGAGGGGTGGTCACTCAACGCTCCCTCCAGGCCAGTCAAGGGAGCCTGATTGGTCCTGGAGGTCAGCTAATCATAATGGACACTCCCTTTACAGTAACAACTCAAATTACAATGGCAAAGTATAGGCAGGTGCAGTTCACAAAAACATCCACAAGATGCGCATTAATAGACCCCCTGTGTGCTGGCCCTGGAAGAATAGAAATATATAGAAGGAATGAAGGGGGAGGAAAATATTTACCTTATATGAAAATGTCCATGCTATCTCGGTCTGCAGTAGAGCAAATTGGACTAGCAGTACCGGGACATTACATACACCCCCACTAAGAAAAGAGCCGTCCTCGGCGACTAACTAGCGCGGAGGAACCTAGAGAGATGGGATGCGCACAGGTAGTAGGGCTGGATACCTGAGAAACAATAAACAGAATAATGGCAAACAACAATGTGACATGACTTATGTACAAGAACGATACCCCGTGATTATATGCAAAACCAAAACATAATAAACAGTGGAAACATAATGCCAATAGGTGAGTAGAGTCTCTTTCAGCAATAGGGCATTGTCCATGGAAAGGCTCAGGGTAGGCACCATGTGGCAAAAATACAGTCCTCAGTAGTCCATAGGCTGTAAAGAAATATGTAATGCAAAACAAGAACATAACAAAATGCTTGGGATTACCCAGGTACGGAGGCTTAAACGGTTGTTAACTAACTAATTAATAAGAACATAGGTATATGAAAGAGGCAAAGTATATATACACGAAAGGATATGGTTGGTCAGTCTCTATAGCGAGCTGGTAGAGTTCCCTTGGTACTTCGCTCTGATCGCCTCAGCACTTGGTCTTCTACTTGCGTAGGAACACTGGAAACTGGAACTCCATCTTGTGCTGGTTCAGGAGCAGCAATTGGAGCAGCAACACTGGAGTCCGGAATTTCATCTGGTGTTGATTCAGGAGCAGCAACACTGGAGTCCGGAATTTCATCTTGTGTTGGTTCAGGAGCAGCAATTGGAGCAGCAACACTGGAGTCCGGCATTCCCTCTTGTGTTGGTTCCGGGGCAGCAATTGGAACCGGAACATGATTCGGGATAGGAACTGGAACAGGGACAAACTGGTAACAGCTGGGGATAAGAAATTGAGATCTGAAGATCGATTCATCTATAGAAGGCTGTCTTGGAGGAGTTGCCATCACAGGAACTGGTTGGTAGACAGTTGTAGCTTGTGGTGGTGCTGACATCCTCAGTGAGTCCTCTCTGGTGCACAATTTGATACGGTTCCGATGCACTGTTTGTGGAGCCATGCCTGGTTTCTTTACTTCATAAACATCGGACTCTGGATAGGGAATTGCTGTAATGGTGTATGGCTCTGTTTCCCAAAGGGAATCAAGTTTTCCAGTTCTGTGGTACTTCTTTAACCATACTTTGTCACCAATGTGTAAAGGTGTAGCATTAGCTCTTTGGTTGTAGTTCTCTTCTTGTCGTCTGTGAGCTTCCTTCATGCGACAGTCGACTATCTCTTGCGCTTCTTGCATTCGGCGCTGATGTTCTAGAACCCAATCAGTCTTTGGCAGAGGGTTGATCACATCTGGTATCTGAATTCCTAAAGCACGGTCTTTTGGAAGTTGACCTTGTCTTCCAAACATTAAGAAGTATGGTGAATAGCCTGTAGAACAGTGGGTAGTGTTATTGTAGATCTCCACTAATTCATCAAGTAGTTGAGGCCATTCTGCTTGTTTGGTGACAGATGCCGTTCTCAGCATGTTGATGAAGATCTGGTTAACCTTCTCACAAAGTCCATTCCCTTGGGGATGGTAGGCAGTTGTTCTCAGCTTTTTGCATTCATGGAACTGGCATAGTTCTTGGAAAAGCTGTGACTCGAATGCAGGTCCTCTGTCAGTTAGGACTGCTTCAGGACACCCGTAGTGTCTCACATATTCGCGGTAGAATGTGATGGCTGTGGTACGTGCGGTGAGGTCTTTAACTGGCACAACGACAACCCACTTGGAGTAGTGGTCCACCATGGTAAGGGCATATGAGTAGCCTGAACAAGTCGGTGCTAACTTCACATGGTCAAGAGCAACTAGTTCGTTTGGTCTCTGAGTATGGATGGGATGTAGTGGTGCTCTAGCATCCTTCTTACCAGTCTTTGTAAGGTTGCAGGCTGGGCATTCACTACACCAACTCTCAATGTCAGCACGCATTCCAATCCAATAGAAGCGTTGGCGTATGGTGGCTTCAGTTTTCTGCACTCCAAAGTGTCCAGATTGATCGTGGTAGGCATCAAGAATGATCTTGGCATCCCGCCTAGGAATGAGAATTTGGTGCAACCTCTCACCGGAAACAGGATCTAAGGTGTTGCGCAGAATCAAGCCTTTCTGGATGAAAAGTCTTTTGCGCTGCCTCCATAGGCGTTTGAGCTCAGTATCCGTATACCGTCTTCTGAGTCTGACAGGTATTCTTCCAGTGATTAGGTAATCATAGATTTCACCTATGACACGAGATTCTTTCTGGAGGGTTTGCCATCTAGATAGTTCTTGAAGTGGGTCAGATTTCTCTTGAGGACCTTCTTCAGGCTGTGTAGCAGCAATGACGTCCTGCGTAGCAAACTTCTGATAGAAGGGAGGCATCTCAACATCTTCCCACATGTCTTCTTCAGGAGGTTCCTCTCCTATAGGCAAACGGGATAACGCATCAGCGTTTACGTTGGTCTTACCACTGCGGTATTTGAGGTTGAAATAATAGTTCGCCAATCTGGAAGCCCATCTCTGTTCGAGAGCACCTAGCCGTGCTGTGTTTAGGTGAGCTAGAGGATTGTTGTCTGTGTAAACGGTAAATGGTGTAGCCGCAAGGTAGTCTTTGAATTTCTCTGTGATGGCCCACACAACAGCAAGTAGCTCTAACTTGAACGAACTGTAATTGTGATCGTTCTTCTCAGCACCTCTCAAGCTTCGGCTGGCATAAGCGATAACTCTCTCTTTGTTGTCCTGGACTTGTGACAGTACAGCTCCTAGGCCTTGATAGCTGGCATCTGTATAGAGACGGAAAGGATGGCTGTAGTCAGGATAAGCCAGAATTGGAGGAGAAGTCAATAAGGCTTTCAAAGTCTGGAATGCAGTTTCTTGTCTTTCAGACCAATCAATTAGGAGTCTTCTGTTTGAGTTTTCTTTAGGACAACCACGTAGCAATTCTGTCAGTGGTTCCGCTACCTGTGCAAAGTGAGGTATAAAGCGGCGGTAGTAGCCCGCGAATCCTAGAAAACTTCTGACTTCCTTTACTGTCCTTGGAGTTTCCCAGTCTTTGACAGCAGAGATCTTGTCAGGATCAGGCTGGATACCTTCAGCACTGACTACATGGCCTAAGTAATTGACCTTTGGTTTTAGCAGGTGGCATTTTGAAGGTTTTATCTTCAGGCCGTGTTCAATAAGAACCTGGAACACTTCTGCTAGGTTGTTCAGATGGTCTTCATAAGTGCGAGAATACACATCGTCAAGATACAGCAAAACACTCTGGAAATTGAGGTGGCCAAGATATCTCTCCATGAGTCGCTAGAATGTTGCTGGGGCGTTGCACAACCCAAAAGGCATGCTATTAAACTCATAAAGTCCCATCGGGGTGGTAAAAGCTGTCTTTTCTCTATCCTCAGGAGCCATGGGTACCTGCCAGTAGCCACTGGTTAGGTCGAGAGTTGAGAAGTATGCAGCTGAACCAAGAGCAGTGAGGGATTCTTCAATCCGTGGAAGAGGATAGGCATCTTTATGTGTGATGTCGTTCAATCTTCTGTAGTCAACACAGAATCTGATGCTACCATCCTTCTTTCTTACCAAAACGATAGGTGCTGCCCAAGGACTTTGACTTTCTTGGATGACTTTGGTGTCTTTCATCTCCTTTATCAGCTTCTTTACTTGCTGGTAGTTAGCAGGAGGGATTGGACGGTATCTTTCCTTGATAGGAGGATGATCACCTGTGTTGATTTTATGCTGGATCAAAGAGGTTTTCCCAAAATCAAGTGGATGCTTGCTGAAAGCTTGGCTGTGCCGTTTCGCAACTTTGATGACACCATTGATGTGTTCCCTAGGGGTATTCGCATCCCCAATGTTGAGTTCATTCCACCAGAAGGTAGTAGGTTTGTGAGTACCTCCGGCAGGGACATGAATTGACTTTTGATAAGCAAGTGCTTCATCATCTAGGATGTCTTCTGAATCGAGCTGATACAGCTGAGCAACGGACTTAAACTTGTGCAATTCAATAGGTGCATCACTTAGGTTGACTAGCCGTACTGGTACTTTACCGTTGGAGACGGTGACGATGCTTCTGGCGGCTTTCACCAGCGGCTGTCCTTCAATCTGAATAGGATCAAGAAGAGCTTCGTAATCTTCGTTGTTAATGCCTGGACGAACTCGGCACCAGATGAGAGTCTCACTGTTAGGAGTCAGAGTGACGGGTCGGGCATCCTGGATACGGACACGACAGATTTCACCATTACGGTTAGCAAACTTCTGCTGGGTACAGAGCACTTTGATGGTACGTTGTACAGCTTGCCTGTAAGAAAGAGTAGCAGTAGGGAGAGAAGCATGCAAAGCATCTAGCAATTCAGTGAATACATGACGCATAACATTCATGCCTAATACCACTGGTGTAGCCATTCCCTGAGACTCTGTAACAATTACACCTTGTCGTGGTAATTTACGATCACCAATATGAATGGTAGGTTCCCAGTAACCTAGTTGGGATATAGGCTGACCATTACTTGCAATCAAACGTAACTTCACTTTACCCCCAGAATTTACTATACTCCAAACCAAAGAACAGCGTAAAATTTAACTTTTATTAAATAATGTTAAAACAATAACTCCGGGTATATAGAAGATAAAGTGTCAAATTAACTGCATAACCTTCCTAATAAAGCCTTTGCATGAAAATGACTCAATTAGTGTCTAGCTCCCAACTCTCTAGTTCAGAAGCCAAGGGTATGCTTATTGATCCAGAAATAACTTCTCTCCTGGATCAATAACAGATAGACAAATGTCTCATTAATATTTAGAAGACAGAACATTGGCATGCCGTCTATAAAGTAGCAAAATGGGCTAAGGTATTCCTATATTAGGATATAAGCTACCTCCCACTCTGCCCAATGTTAGCTATCCGGCATCAAGCCGATATAGCAGCTGATGGTAATTTGCTGAGGATCTATTCAAAGGTTTTAAGTCCCCATTCACATATAGTATAGTCCCGTCTCAACGCGTTTCCCTCCCGTATCTAGGAGTTCATCAGGAGACTAAATAACTGAAAAAGTCTGTTGCTTCAATCTTACTGCTAATCATTTAGGTATCCTATGCTTTCCATATATCCTAATAGCCAGGAACCCTACCGGAGCCTATCTACCTCCTTTTTTGGCGGCTCACATTTACTTTGGACTCAATAGTCCACTTTCTGTCTATAGAAGATGGGCGGTTAAAACCACCGTTCCCCGTGCCTTGATGGTAGGCACAGGTACCAGGATGAAAGCTGAGGGCATAACGGCATACCACCTACCTTTATACCCAGTCCATAATGTGTGTTATCGCCGGCCTTCCCTGCGCATCGCTCCGAAAAAGGGGCGTGTCCACCGGAACTAACCGTAGGGCACGCCTCCCTCCTCCCATTGGAGCGTGTACACGGAGCTCGGTCGTTATGGTAACGGTGACGCTACTAGCACACCGCTTCATGATCGGAAGCATGTTATTATCTTAGGGCTTCTGAGAGGAACACAAGTAAGTATATATTAGGATATCAACCCAGACTATACATAAAGCCCTGGCCTCATACAATCCCGATCTCAAAAGTATATAAGTAGTCAAAGGTAGATATTGCTGGCAATAGGACAATTACTATTTTTGAAATCATGCGTTTTCTAGGAAAACCGCAACAAAAACGCAACATGTGAATGTACCCTAATGTCACCTATTGTTTAATATATCTGTCAAACAGGACATTTCCATAAATATATGATATACCCTTTCACAAAACGAGGTAACGTAACCCCAATTCCCAAGAGCTAATGTCACTTACTAAACCAATACATCATTAATAAAATAAATAAAAAATAAGATGCATTGTTCAAAACCAGCTACCTATAAAACCACTCCAACATATACATAGTATTGGGGTGTATAACTGGGGGATAAACCTGTTTCGTTATCAATGCGTCTCACCCCATTTTTTTGCTTCCTCTCAAGATAAACCCTAAGACACCCAATCCAATGTTCTTATACCTCAAACAGAAAATTCTTATTTAGTCATGTAAATCTGAGATGTAACATTCCCAACCCTAACAAAAGAGGTGACCCCAAGATGATGGCGCAATATCGGTACACGATCTAATCACCCCATAAAACGAGGAGCCACACTCCAAATATATCTCTTCATAACTACACGTCATGTGGATCTCAATAGAATCCTTAAATGAACGATGCAAAAGAGATAATTTCATTTAGACCATCCGGTTTAACACTTTTCAGCCTATAGGTCCATTTAGCTTCCTGTTGCAGAAGCTTTCTATCCAGATCACCCCTTCGTATGGAGGATGTAACTAACTCAATTCCCTGAAACGTTAGGAATTTCAGATCTCCATTATGCTCCTCCCATAGATGTCTGCTGATGGGTTGATCTTCTTTGCGGTTCACATACCCAATATGTTCTAGAAACCTTCGTCTCAATTCCCTAGAGGTCTTTCCTACATAATTTTTCCCACAACGACAAGTGATCAAATAGATCACACCACAACTTTTACAGTTGATGTAATCCCTTATCTTATAAGAGATGCCAGTTTTCGCACTCCGGAAGGTATCTCCTTTTTGGACATATTGGCATGCTTTGCATCCCCCGCATTTAAACATTCCCTTAGGAACCGACCTATCTAACCAGGTATTGTTCTTCCTTATTGGTTCAAGATGACTATGTACTAAATGGTCCTTTAAATTTCTTCCTCTCCTAAAAGTTATGGAGGGTTTGGGGGTAATGTTACTCCCAATGTCCACATCCAACTGTAAAATCTTCCAATGATTATTAATGATGTCTCTAACACTTTTATGTTTGTTATCATATGTTCCAATCAACCTTATAGCATTCCCCCCCTCCTCCTGTCTCTTCTTAGGCACTAGTAGTTCACCCCGATCACTTTTTGCGGCAAACTCATATGCCGTTTTGATCGTTTCCTCAGGATAACCCCTACATTTAAACCGTTCACATAGGTCTATTGCTTTTGAATTAAACTCCCCCCATTCAGAGCAGTTTCTCCGCATCCTGAGAAATTGCCCCTTCGGGATACCTTTTTTCAGGGGCATTGGGTGGAAACTTTCCCACCTCAATAGGCTGTTTGTTGAGGTGGGTTTACGAAAAACAGTCGAGCTAACCGTGCCATCATCTTTGATCACCATATGTAAATCGAGAAAATTTATTTCTGATGGATGTATCTCCGCCGTGAACCTCAAGTTCAAATCATTAGAGTTCAGGGTGTCCACAAAGGATCTAAATTGATCCGACGTTCCATTCCAAAAGATTAAAACGTCATCAATGTAACGGAGCCATAATAAAATATGCTCCGTACATTGATCCATTGTGTCCGAAAAAACGAGGCGCTCCTCCCACCAGCCCAAAAATAAGTTGGCATATGTGGGCGCAGCCGGGCTGCCCATGGCTGTCCCTTTGAGCTGGTGGAAGAAGCGCCCGTTAAAAGTAAAATAATTTCTCTCCAAAATAAATTCCAGGAGGCGGAGGACAAATCCATTATGAGATGACAACTGACTTCTCCTTTGTTCCAAAAAATAGCGCACAGCCCCACAGCCCAGATTATGTAAAATGGACCCATAAAGACATTCAACATCTAAACTGGCCACCATCGTATTGGGGGGTAAGACAAGATTTTCTAGTTGTCTGAGGACGTCCATAGAGTCCCGGACATAGGAAGGCAACGCAGTAACAAATGATCTTAAGATGGTATCTACGTATGTGCTAATATTCTGCGTCACACTTCCCATGCCCGAGACTATCGGACGCCCCCCCAACGGATCTACCCCCTTATGCACTTTAGGAAGTGCGTAGAACGTGGCTATTTGGGGTTTATTTGGAAGCATGAATTGATATTCTTGTTTTGTAATTAAATCCAGCTCAAGTGCTTCCAAAAGAATGGCACTAAGTTCCCTCACAAACAGATCAGTGGGATCCTTCTCAAGAACCCTATATGATTCTCCAGACATCAGGATATCTTCACACATTTTAATATATGTAGATCTGTCCATCAGGACTACATTGCCCCCCTTGTCGGACGATTTAATGATCAGATTTGCGTCTGATTCCAAAGATTTTAGCGCCGCAAATTCTGATCTATTCAGATTTCGTCCTTCTGATTTAAAGGGGGGCAAGTTTTTAATCTCCTCAATGACTAGAGCCTCAAATGCATCAATATGCCCTGTGTCAAAGATTGGGGGTGATCTCGTACTTTTAGGTCTTAACTCAGTACTAGGTCTAGGGACAGATATACCTTGCCCTTCCTCAAATAGTACTTCTTTGCGGCGCTAAAATCTTTGGAATCAGACGCAAATCTGATCATTAAATCGTCCGACAAGGGGGGCAATGTAGTCCTGATGGACAGATCTACATATATTAAAATGTGTGAAGATATCCTGATGTCTGGAGAATCATATAGGGTTCTTGAGAAGGATCCCACTGATCTGTTTGTGAGGGAACTTAGTGCCATTCTTTTGGAAGCACTTGAGCTGGATTTAATTACAAAACAAGAATATCAATTCATGCTTCCAAATAAACCCCAAATAGCCACGTTCTACGCACTTCCTAAAGTGCATAAGGGGGTAGATCCGTTGGGGGGGCGTCCGATAGTCTCGGGCATGGGAAGTGTGACGCAGAATATTAGCACATACGTAGATACCATCTTAAGATCATTTGTTACTGCGTTGCCTTCCTATGTCCGGGACTCTATGGACGTCCTCAGACAACTAGAAAATCTTGTCTTACCCCCCAATACGATGGTGGCCAGTTTAGATGTTGAATGTCTTTATGGGTCCATTTTACATAATCTGGGCTGTGGGGCTGTGCGCTATTTTTTGGAACAAAGGAGAAGTCAGTTGTCATCTCATAATGGATTTGTCCTCCGCCTCCTGGAATTTATTTTGGAGAGAAATTATTTTACTTTTAACGGGCGCTTCTTCCACCAGCTCAAAGGGACAGCCATGGGCAGCCCGGCTGCGCCCACATATGCCAACTTATTTTTGGGCTGGTGGGAGGAGCGCCTCGTTTTTTCGGACACAATGGATCAATGTACGGAGCATATTTTATTATGGCTCCGTTACATTGATGACGTTTTAATCTTTTGGAATGGAACGTCGGATCAATTTAGATCCTTTGTGGACACCCTGAACTCTAATGATTTGAACTTGAGGTTCACGGCGGAGATACATCCATCAGAAATAAATTTTCTCGATTTACATATGGTGATCAAAGATGATGGCACGGTTAGCTCGACTGTTTTTCGTAAACCCACCTCAACAAACAGCCTATTGAGGTGGGAAAGTTTCCACCCAATGCCCCTGAAAAAAGGTATCCCGAAGGGGCAATTTCTCAGGATGCGGAGAAACTGCTCTGAATGGGGGGAGTTTAATTCAAAAGCAATAGACCTATGTGAACGGTTTAAATGTAGGGGTTATCCTGAGGAAACGATCAAAACGGCATATGAGTTTGCCGCAAAAAGTGATCGGGGTGAACTACTAGTGCCTAAGAAGAGACAGGAGGAGGGGGGGAATGCTATAAGGTTGATTGGAACATATGATAACAAACATAAAAGTGTTAGAGACATCATTAATAATCATTGGAAGATTTTACAGTTGGATGTGGACATTGGGAGTAACATTACCCCCAAACCCTCCATAACTTTTAGGAGAGGAAGAAATTTAAAGGACCATTTAGTACATAGTCATCTTGAACCAATAAGGAAGAACAATACCTGGTTAGATAGGTCGGTTCCTAAGGGAATGTTTAAATGCGGGGGATGCAAAGCATGCCAATATGTCCAAAAAGGAGATACCTTCCGGAGTGCGAAAACTGGCATCTCTTATAAGATAAGGGATTACATCAACTGTAAAAGTTGTGGTGTGATCTATTTGATCACTTGTCGTTGTGGGAAAAATTATGTAGGAAAGACCTCTAGGGAATTGAGACGAAGGTTTCTAGAACATATTGGGTATGTGAACCGCAAAGAAGATCAACCCATCAGCAGACATCTATGGGAGGAGCATAATGGAGATCTGAAATTCCTAACGTTTCAGGGAATTGAGTTAGTTACATCCTCCATACGAAGGGGTGATCTGGATAGAAAGCTTCTGCAACAGGAAGCTAAATGGACCTATAGGCTGAAAAGTGTTAAACCGGATGGTCTAAATGAAATTATCTCTTTTGCATCGTTCATTTAAGGGTTCTATTGAGATCCACATGACGTGTAGTTATGAAGAGATATATTTGGAGTGTGGCTCCTCGTTTTATGGGGTGATTAGATCGTGTACCGATATTGCGCCATCATCTTGGGGTCACCTCTTTTGTTAGGGTTGGGAATGTTACATCTCAGATTTACATGACTAAATAAGAATTTTCTGTTTGAGGTATAAGAACATTGGATTGGGTGTCTTAGGGTTTATCTTGAGAGGAAGCAAAAAAATGGGGTGAGACGCATTGATAACGAAACAGGTTTATCCCCCAGTTATACACCCCAATACTATGTATATGTTGGAGTGGTTTTATAGGTAGCTGGTTTTGAACAATGCATCTTATTTTTTATTTATTTTATTAATGATGTATTGGTTTAGTAAGTGACATTAGCTCTTGGGAATTGGGGTTACGTTACCTCGTTTTGTGAAAGGGTATATCATATATTTATGGAAATGTCCTGTTTGACAGATATATTAAACAATAGGTGACATTAGGGTACATTCACATGTTGCGTTTTTGTTGCGGTTTTCCTAGAAAACGCATGATTTCAAAAATAGTAATTGTCCTATTGCCAGCAATATCTACCTTTGACTACTTATATACTTTTGAGATCGGGATTGTATGAGGCCAGGGCTTTATGTATAGTCTGGGTTGATATCCTAATATATACTTACTTGTGTTCCTCTCAGAAGCCCTAAGATAATAACATGCTTCCGATCATGAAGCGGTGTGCTAGTAGCGTCACCGTTACCATAACGACCGAGCTCCGTGTACACGCTCCAATGGGAGGAGGGAGGCGTGCCCTACGGTTAGTTCCGGTGGACACGCCCCTTTTTCGGAGCGATGCGCAGGGAAGGCCGGCGATAACACACATTATGGACTGGGTATAAAGGTAGGTGGTATGCCGTTATGCCCTCAGCTTTCATCCTGGTACCTGTGCCTACCATCAAGGCACGGGGAACGGTGGTTTTAACCGCCCATCTTCTATAGACAGAAAGTGGACTATTGAGTCCAAAGTAAATGTGAGCCGCCAAAAAAGGAGGTAGATAGGCTCCGGTAGGGTTCCTGGCTATTAGGATATATGGAAAGCATAGGATACCTAAATGATTAGCAGTAAGATTGAAGCAACAGACTTTTTCAGTTATTTAGTCTCCTGATGAACTCCTAGATACGGGAGGGAAACGCGTTGAGACGGGACTATACTATATGTGAATGGGGACTTAAAACCTTTGAATAGATCCTCAGCAAATTACCATCAGCTGCTATATCGGCTTGATGCCGGATAGCTAACATTGGGCAGAGTGGGAGGTAGCTTATATCCTAATATAGGAATACCTTAGCCCATTTTGCTACTTTATAGACGGCATGCCAATGTTCTGTCTTCTAAATATTAATGAGACATTTGTCTATCTGTTATTGATCCAGGAGAGAAGTTATTTCTGGATCAATAAGCATACCCTTGGCTTCTGAACTAGAGAGTTGGGAGCTAGACACTAATTGAGTCATTTTCATGCAAAGGCTTTATTAGGAAGGTTATGCAGTTAATTTGACACTTTATCTTCTATATACCCGGAGTTATTGTTTTAACATTATTTAATAAAAGTTAAATTTTACGCTGTTCTTTGGTTTGGAGTATAGCATTTTCAGATAGTAGATTCAAGTGGAGTTTTTACCCCCAGAATTTAGTATGTCAGAGTCCCAATATTTCTCAAAGGCTTGTTGCCCAATAGTTGTTACTTGTGACCCAGTGTCCACTAAAGCTTCTAATGGTACACCCTCAATCCAAATAGTTATGTACGGGCACTTGGAGTCGAATCTGGATGTCCATGGCGATTGTCCCCCTGGGCCTTTGGATTCACCTCCCGAGGGGCGGCCCTTGGCCTCGGTGGTGTCCCGTTTAACTTAAAGCACTGGTATTTGTAATGCCCAACACGCTCACAGTAAGTACAATAAGGACGTTCACGTTGTGAAGACCGGTCAGGAGGAAGCCTATCAGGACTTGGGCGGCTAGAGTGAGGCTCTGCAGGCAATGTTCTAGATAAAGAGGACTCACATGATGAAGACTGGCCTTTTAATTCCTTTAGGGCTTGGCAAAGAGATTCCACTACCTGAGCAAGGACATCGGTGGTAGAGGGTATAGTGGCAGGAGTAGGAGCCTGTACAGTCTGAGTGGCCTGCATGGGCGCAATAGGAGGTAATGGAGATGCAGCGGAGATTCCACCAGCCAGGTCTGGGGAATATGTGGCAGAGTAATAATTAGCACAAGGTGCATCAGTTCCCACTATTCGTAGGGCCAAAGTCTTAAAATCTAGAAAAGAAATGTCTGGATTTTGGGCTGCTAGCATGCGGAGTTGACTCTGTATTAGCCGTGAGTCCACACCTTCTATGAACCTGTCTGTAATGATGCTTTCTGCAGCAGTAGGATCAATGTTGTCAACTTGGCGCAGAGCCCTATATGCTGACTGGAGGGCAAGTGCATAGTCTCTGAGGGTCTCACCTGGTCTCTGACGTCTGTCATAGAATTTAAGACGAACCTCAGTTGGTGATTGGACTTCGAATTCTTTTCTCAGACGAGTGAGGATCTGGTCAACGGTGGTCTTTTCTGTCGGTGGCCAGGAACGAACTTCCTCAGCAGCTGGACCTTCAAGTTGTCCTAAGAGAAGCTGTACCTGCTGCTTGGGAGAAAGTGATACAAGTTCAAGGGTACGCAATATCTTTTCCTGAAACCCAGCAAGGGTATGAGGATCCCCTCTGTAACTTGGAAGACTGGAGGGTCCTATAAAGAAAGGCAAGCCTGTCGTTCTACCAAGAGCTGGAGCAGAGATGGTAGCTGTCTCCTGAGGTGCAGGAGCACTGGAGGATGAGGTGGTAGTGTTATCTGCGCCAGACAGGGCATCTTGAGGCGATGTAGACATTTTTGCAAAGATTAGGATACTGTCTCTTTAAGTAAAATAATAAGGCTTCTGTCTCTTTTATGAAATGCAAATCTCAGCAAATACAAAGTCACTTTATAAAATGCACTTATCTGTATCCCAGGGATGGCAGGTAACAGCAGACAATGGCAGTTGAGGTTCTGGCAGAAGCTGCAGGCAGGATGGTCACTTTGATCCTTGAAGAGATAAGGAGTCTTTGCAAAAAGAATTGGGGGCAGGAAAGCTGGAGTCCTGTTACAGTTTAGATGGATTTGGATTCAGTGCTTTAGTAAAGATGGCAACACCCAGTTTTGGCACTTGGGGGAAGTTTGGTGGGTGGAGTTTACTCCTGCTGAATTGCCCAAGTAGCTAGTCAATCCAAAATGGTGGAATATACAGTCACACAGCATGGAATACAACAACACAGTCTCGATAAGGCTTTCACCCCCACTTTGTAGAAAGCACTGGTAATTTCGGTTATGCTGGGAGCAGTAGTTCTACAGAGATAACATACAGTCTTTGAGGCAGGCACAGAGACACAATGCTTTCACCCCCACTTTGTAGAGAGTACTGGTGATTGCGGTTAGTCTGGGAGCAGTAGTTCTCCAGAAGCAACATACAGTCTTTAGGTAGGCACAGAGGCACAATCCTGTTCGTGACGCCACAAAAAGGTTAAGGGTTTGCAACACTCAGGAGGGCCAGGGCTGGTATCACAGGTAATATCTGATGTGGCCGGCTTTCAGGGGATTAAATCCTGGGTCCCAAATGTGCACAAACTCTCCTTTTTGATGTCCCCGACTACCCTCCCCTGCGTGATATCTGACAATGACAACAGACAACCAGGCTTCGGGGGTAATCGTTGCTTTTCTTTTTACTAGCAGGACAAAGTAATACAAATGTACATATGGAGAACTTCTTCACATACAATACAGCGATCTTTGTAGGTAGTGTCCAATTAGCAGAGGATGGGGCAGAATGCTTTGGATAGCAGTTGCTTGGCAGTTAACTTGTATATACTTGTAAAGATGGCCTGTATCCAGGGGGGTTAGTCCTCAACAAACTGGGTACACGTATATAGAAGAGCAGATACAATTCGGCAACGGGAGACCCTCAATTTCTGCCAGACTAGCTATGGGTTTCTTACTATAGATTTGTCCCAAGGACTTACTTGGATAGAGATATACGTGTGAGGTCCCAGATGTACAGATAAGACAAGTCCATCAACTTCAGCGCTTGTAAGATTAGAGCTTCAGAGGAAAACACTCTCTGAGAAGGGCCTTGAGGACAGAGGAGAACGCATCTCTGCTTGGTGTACCCTGATAGTGGGCAGCCATCATCCGTGCTCCATGTGCTCAGTCTGCTAGCTGTATCATGTCTCAGACTTGTAGCCCCACACAAAAGAACTCAGCCAAAAACGCCCCCAACCCCCTCTAGAGGGGTGGTCACTCAACGCTCCCTCCAGGCCAGTCAAGGGAGCCTGATTGGTCCTGGAGGTCAGCTAATCATAATGGACACTCCCTTTACAGTAACAACTCAAATTACAATGGCAAAGTATAGGCAGGTGCAGTTCACAAAAACATCCACAAGATGGCGCATTAATAGACCCCCTGTGTGCTGGCCCTGGAAGAATAGAAATATATAGAAGGAATGAAGGGGGAGGAAAATATTTACCTTAAATGAAAATGTCCATGCTATCTCGGTCTGCAGTAGAGCAAATTGGACTAGCAGTACCGGGACATTACAGGTGGCTGCTGGCCTTATCTGCATATCCTGAACAGGGCCCGCCCCCTTCCCTTCAGCAGGGAATTGGCTGGTCCACGCGACTTCCAGCTGCCACCTGGAAGCCAAAGGAGCCTGCTGCCACATAGCTCATCTTGCCCTTTGGGGCTGTGATGTTCACTTCATTAGCGGTGCCTCTTCTGGGCGCTCTCCTTGAGCTCGCCCAGGACCGGGGCCATGGCCTCGGACCCCGGGGGCGGGCCTCTCACTTGGTATACTCTGGCTTCTCTTCAGAATGAACAAATCTTTCGCCTTTTACTAAAGATTTCCGTGGAGAGGAGCGAAACTGAGTTTTGCAGCAATTTTTGCATGCTCCAGCCTGCTGGGGCTTCCAATGCTTGGGTTGAAAAATAGAGCGTGCTTTGGTTCTTGAGTGGCGGCTCTAACTTCTGCTGGCTGGTCGGTGGCTGCTGGCCTTATCTGCATATCGTGAACAGTGCCCGCCCCCTTCCCTTCAGCAAGGAAATTGGCTGGTCCACGCGGCTTCCAGCTGCCACCTGGAAGCCAAAGGAGCCTGTTGCCACATAGCTCATCTTGCCCTTTGGGGCTGTGATGTTCACTTCATTAGCGGTGCCTCTTCTGGGCGCTCTCCTTGAGCTCGCCCAGGACCGGGGCCATGGCCTCGGACCCCGGGGGCGGGCCTCTCACTCGGTATGCTCTGGCTTCTCTTCAGAACGAACAAATCTTTCGCCTTTTACTAAAGATTTCCGTGGAGAGGAGCGAAACTGAGTTTTGCAGCAATTTTTGCATGCTCCAGCCTGCTGGTGCTTCCAATGCTTGGGTTGAAAAATACAGCGTGCTTCGGTTGTTGAGCGGCGGCTCTAACTTCTGCTGGCTGGTCGGTGGCTGCTGGCCTTATCTGCATATCCTGAACAGGGCCCGCCCCCTTCCCTTCAGCAGGGAATTGGCTGGTCCACGCGGCTTCCAGCTGCCACCTGGAAGCCAAAGGAGCCTGCTGCCACATAGCTCATCTTGCCCTTTGGGGCTGTGATGTTCACTTCATTAGCGGTGCCTCTTCTGGGCGCTCTCCTTGAGCTCGCCCAGGACCGGGGCCATGGCCTCGGACCCCGGGGGCGGGCCTCTCACTCGGTATGCTCTGGCTTCTCTTCAGAACGAACAAATCTTTCGCCTTTTACTAAAGATTTCCGTGGAGAGGAGCGAAACTGAGTTTTGCAGCAATTTTTGCATGCTCCAGCCTGCTGAGGCTTCCAATGCTTGGGTTGAAAAATAGAGCGTGCTTCGGTTCTTGAGCGGCGGCTCTAACTTCTGCTGGCTGGTCGGTGGCTGCTGGCCTTATCTGCATATCCTGAACAGGGCCCGCCCCCTTCCCTTCAGCAGGGAATTGGCTGGTCCACGCGGCTTCCAGCTGCCACCTGGAAGCCAAAGGAGCCTGCTGCCACATAGCTCATCTTACCCTTTGGGGCTTTGATGTTCACTTCATCAGCGGTGCCTCTTCTGGGTGCTCTCCTTGAGCTCGCCCAGGACCGGGGCCATGGCCTCGGACCCCGGGGGCGGGCCTCTCACTCGGTATGCTTGGGCTTCTCTTCAGAACGAACAAATCTTTCGCCTTTTACTAAAGGTTTCCGTGGAGAGGAGCGAAACTGAGTTTTGCAGCAATTTTTGCATGTTCCAGCCTGTTGGGGCTTCCAATGCTTGGGTTGAAAAATAGAGCGTGCTTCGGTTCTTGAGCGGCGGCTCTAACTTCTGCTGGCTGGTCGGTGGCTGCTGGCCTTATCTGCATATCCTGAACAGGGCCCGCCCCCTTCCCTTCAGCAGGGAATTGGCTGGTCCACGCGGCTTCCAGCTGCCACATAGCTCATCTTGCCCTTTGGGGCTGTGATGTTCACTTCATTAGCGGTGCCTCTTCTGGGCGCTCTCCTTGAGCTCGCCCAGGACCGGGGCCCCATAGTGGGGGACTGCGTTCGCGCTTTCCCCTGATTTTCGCTGGTTGAAAGACAGTGCTCATTCCTTGCTTCCTCTCACTTGCTTGTTTGTTGCTCGATGCTGAAGTATAAACCAAAGTCACGCAGGCAGCTGCTTCCTGCCTGACTCTGCTGCCCAGGAACGCAGCCGCCGGAGCACGGTTTCTGGAAGCCGCCATCCATTCGCCCCCTCCCCTTTCGTGTTATGCTAATTGCCCTTGCTGCACTGCATCTTGGAAATGCCTAGCCGGGAACATTTGTATGCAGGCAGCAGGGTGTCGGGGAGAGGGATGGAGCTCAGCCCGTGCTACGGCCGCCTACCGAGGAAAATGCATGCGTTGTGGCATTGCACCACGCAATTGGATCTCTGTCGGCCAAGGGCCAATGCCTCCCCAATGCGGCAGGGCTGCAGCGGAGGGGCGCTGGCCTAGCAGTCGGTAAGTAACTCATACTAACCTGGCAGGGGAGATTCTATGAACAGCAAGGTGGCTTTCCCAGATCATTGGTCTCCATGCTCGCCCAGACCTGCGAGAAGATCGGCCGGGCTTCGGGGGCAAAAGTTAACTGCGGGAAGTCAGAGGTCATGCTCTTTGGAGATTGGCAGCTGGCTTCATCCTCTTCTCTTCCTTTCACAGTGCAACTGGAGTTCATGAAGATCCTGGGAGTCTGGTTCGGAAAGGAGGGAGCGGCTCTGAGGTCCTGGAATGAGCGTTTGGCGAAGTGCAACCAGCGGATTGCATTGTGGAGCCTCAGACAGCTTTCGCTGGAAGGGAAGACACTGGTCCTGCGGAATGAGATCCTGCCTGTGCTCCAGTACACCGCGCAGGCCTGGCCACCTCTCAACACCGTGGTCAAAGCCATCTACAGGATCGTCTTCCGCTTCATCTGGGGCTCGAAGATGGACAGGGTGAAGCGGGCCGTCATGTACAAGGACCCGTCCAAAGGAGGTAATGGTGTCCCCAACATCCCCACTCTGTTGAGACTAACCTTTGTTTGTGATTGTGTCCGCAGAACCCTGATGACCGGAAAGGAGTCGGCAGTCCGAGCCATGTCCCGTTTGTTCCTGTTACCCCTGTGGCGTCGCCTAGGATGGGACAAGTGGAACAGCTCTGTCCCTTACAACTGGACCGTCCCCTGGCACTACAGAGACGTCATTCGGTTCATGAGGGAGCACCAGCTGGAGGGGCTCAAGCCTGACCTTTGGAAACCCAAGACGGTCCACAAGCTCATCCGAGCTAAGGACACCATGGAGGAGATCCCAGGGCTGCCGGCTGGAACCGTGGAGGTCGTTTGGAAGAACATCTCTTCGGCCCAGCTGACCAACGGGCACAAGGACATGTCGTGGATGGCCGTGCAGGGAGGATTGGCGGTGAGGTCGTTCACGCATGACCGCAACCTGTGCAAGAAGCGCTACTGTCCCAGATGTCCCTTCATGGAGGAGACCACCCACCATCTTTTCTGGGCCTGTCTGTTTGCTCAGGGTCTGTTGGATGCCCTGGAGGACGATCTGCAGGACTCTGTCCCCAGGAGCAACCTTTTTTACCATTTGGTTTTTTATGGACTGTTCCCGGGGATCCACAGAGAGACTGACTGTGAGAAGGCCTGGCGCATCTTGAACTGCTTCAAGGACGCTATCTGGTTCGCCAGAAACAGGCTTGTTCTCAGGAGGGAACAAGTCACCTTTCAGGACTGCCGCAGGTTCATCCATAGTCTGCTCCGGAACTACTCCATCTTGGACAGCCTGAGAGGCGAAGACGAAGAAGAAGACTGAGGCCTTTTTCCTCGATTGTTTCCTCCATTTTGCGCTTTTGTTTTTGCAGGACTGTGTATTTGGTATGTTTGCCCTGACAAAGCCCTAAGCCAGTCTCCCTCCCTCTCCCCCTTCCTCCCCCACGCTGGCTTGGGTGCTCTGGCAGAACTATTGTTCTAGTCAGAATAGGAATTGTTTGCCTCCCTCATGTCTGTGTGTTTTTCAATAAAGCTTCAGGCCTGTGTTTACTCCCTTCCCCCCCTCCTCCACATGTCAGATAGCCAGTTGTTGAATGCATGCATGCTGTGGGGCTACGAAGTACTGGTATGGGGTGGGGTAAGATGGAGCACTCAGGGAGATTTCTTCCTGGAGCTCTGCCTTGCCCTGCTCCATGAGGTATGGGATCGTATTTATTTATTATGCAAGTATTGTATGTGGTGTATCATATGCTCTGCGTCGCAGTACTTTGTAATTATTTGGATTGACGACGGATAGTGAATAAAGCTATTTCAATACCGTGGTTCTCCCAGGGCGAGGCTCATCCATCGAACTCCGGGTGTGCTGACCCCTGCGATTTCCCCAAATGGGAAACTCGACTGCATAATTTGTGGTAGTGGGGGACTGCGTTCGCGCTTTCCCCTGATTTTCGCTGGTTGAAAGACAGTGCTCATTCCTTGCTTCCTCTCACTTGCTAGTTTGTTGCTCGATGCTGAAGTATAAACCAAAGGCACGCAGGCAGCTGCCTCCTGCCTAACTCTGCTGCCCAGGAACGCAGCCGCTGGAGCTCGGTTTCTGGAAGCCGCCATCCATTCGCCCCCTCCCCTTTCGTGTTATGCTAATTGCCCTTGCTGCACTGCATCTTGGAAATGCCTAGCCGGGAACATTTGTATGCAGGCAGCAGGGTGTCGGGGAGAGGGATGGAGCGCAGCCCGTGCTACGGCCGCCTACCGAGGAAAACGCATGCGGTGTGGCATTGCACCACGCAATTGGATCTCTGTTGGCCAAGGGCCAATGCCTCCCCAATGCGGCAGGGCTGCAGGGGAGGGGCGCTGGCCTAGCAGTCGGTAAGTAACTCATACTTACCTGGCAGGGGAGATTCCATGAACACCAAGGTGGCTCTCCCAGGGTGAGGCTCATCCATTGCACTCCAGGTGTGCTGACCCTGCAATTTCCCCAAATGTGGGAAACTCGACTGCATAATTTGTGGTAGTGGGGGACTGCGTTCGCGCTTTCCCCTGATTTTCCCTGGTTGAAAGACAGTGCTCATTCCTTGTTTCTTCTCACTTGCTAGTTTGTTGCTCAATGCTGCCCTGTGCAGTGCACTCAGATGGTTAGACTATCGGAACCTGCTGCTGCTGCCGCCACAGTGTTAGCAAAGCGTTCCAGGTGGCCTTTGTCTCCCTCTAGTGGATGAGCGACAGTCCACTCATTCAGTCACACCGCTGGAACTTTAGAGTTTCAACTGTCATGGTGATGCAGCAAGTTCTCCGCTTCAGGCCTGAACCCGTCGCTTTCCATACCTGCCATTCTAATGAGTCATCTCTGCTTAAGTGTAAACCAAAGGCACGCAGAAAAAAAAATAAAAAAAAGTGTGAGACTCATCCATTGCACTCCGGGTGTGCTGGCTGAAAGGTCAGAATTGGATCATTCTCTGCATTATGGCAGCTCAATTTATCAACAGTGTCAGGCTGATCGTCAGTGAGAGGAAAAGATTATCTCTGGGACTAAATCATATTGTTCAGAAGGTAATTCAAGGGGTCGGTGGCCTGGATTTATCCCAAATTTATGCTATTCAGGACTTCCACAGGTACATATGACATAACTTTCCATGAGGAGACAGTGTGTTTACATTTTTTTGAAAAAGTCAGACTTGCCATGGGGGTTGATCCAGCTGTGAATCACCTCATGGTTAAACCTTTATTTGGGAGAGAGGAAAAACCTCTGACAGTTCACCTATACAACCCATATACAGATGTGGAGTTAGTCAAGGCCTACTTACACAAGGATTGTCTGTCAGGTAAAGGTGGTGTTAAGCAGCACAATCGATTTGGCATCTTTAATTGTAAAGTCAAATTTTGGGTCAGGTTGAGAGTAGACCCGGACAACATAGGGGGTCTGTCTCACCCTCCTGCCAACTGTAACATTGCTGGGAACAGAGGATTCCTTTTTTACCCAGGACAGCCCAAGTTCTGTAGAGACTGTCACCAATATGGCCATGTTAGGGAGGAATGTCTGACAGGAAAAGTCTGAAGAAATTGTCAAAAAAAATGGTCATGAGGCCGGGGCTTGCCCTGAGCCTCGTACCTGTGATGTTTGTGGGGTTTCTGGCCATATTGCCTGTAATTGTGAAGTATATGCTCACTGTACCAACTCTATAGTGAGCTGGGGGCCTGAGACCAGCTCATATCCTGTCACAGTAAACAAGCGTGAGGGAAATGTCAGTCAGAGCACCTCATATGCTGCTGCTGTGATGCAGTCAGTACAGGATCTCACCCCTGTGACTGAAACTAATGCCCAACCTGAAGTAATTGCTGAAGTTTTAACTGTAAGGGGGCGTTCACACTACCGTCGGTGTCCGACATGTAGTGTCCGCTTCTAGTGTCCGCTCAAAATCTGTCACGGACACTAGGAGCGGACACTAGATGTGTCCGTGACACCTGTCATTCACTTGAATGGGCATCGGGTGCATTCTTTTGCACTCCGTGCCCGTCCTTCCCTGTCCACAAGAGATGTCCGACTTCTCAAGCGGACAGAAAAACCCTGCATGCAGGGTTTAGTGTCCGTGACAGATTTTGAGCGGACACTAGGAGCGGACACTACATGTCGGACACCAATGGTAGTGTGAACGCTCCCTAACCGTGCCAACAGATGTAATTGGAGATGACAGCCCCTCTGTGACAGGAATTGTGAGGGAAAACACTCCTGAGGAGAACAAAGCTACTAATACAGGGTCGCACTGGCCCGCCGGTGTACCGGGGAATCCCCCGGTGGGCCCCGACTCCCGGAGTGCATTTTTTCAGATACATTAGTCAGGGGCCCTGACCAATGCATCTGCATACCTCCCGCGCCCACACATCACTCACTAACCGGGAATCCAGTACAGGATTCCTTGTTAGTGAGTGATAGCTGCTTTCAGCGGTATGTACAAATGTACTTACCGCTGAAAGCTGTCAGTCGGGCTGCGGTCACGTGGACCACAGCCTACACTGACTGCAGAGTGACCTCTGCCCCGACGCAGACGCTGATGACTGACGTCATCAGCACTTGCAGCCAGAAGATGGAGGAGGACGCGCGACTGCTCGACGTGAGACTTAAGGTAAGTTTAATACTCGGGGTGTGGGGGGCCTACTGTGGGGGCCCAAAATGTATTATTTAATACTGCATGGGGGGGGGGCCACTGTGAAGCATATAATACTGAAGGTGTGGGGATATGAAACTGGGGGCAGAGATGGATGGGTACATGAAACTGGGGAAAGAGATGGAGGTCGGTGGATGAAAGGGGGCAGAGATGGAGGGGTATATGAAACTGGGGAAAGAGATGGAGGGGTACATGAAACTGGGGGAAGAGATGGAGGTCGGCGGATGAAAGGGGGCAGAGATGGAGGGGTATATGAAACTGGGGGAAGAGATGGAGGTCGGCGGATGAAAGGGGGCAGAGATGGAGGGGTATATGAAACTGGGAGCAGAGATGGGTGGGTACATGAAACTGGAGGAAGAGATGGAGGTCGGCGGATGAAAGGGGGCAGAGATGGAGTGGTATATGAAACTGGGGAAAGAGATGGAGGGGTACATGAAACTGAAGAGATGGAGGTCGGCGGATGAAAGGGGGCAGAAATGGAGGGGTATATGAAACTGGAGAAAGAGATGGGTGGGTACATGAAACTGGGGGAAGAGATGGAGGTCGGCGGATGAAAGGGGGCAGAGATGGAGGGGTATATGAAACTGGGAGCAGAGATGGAGGGGTACATGAAACTGGGGGAAGAGATGGAGGTCGGCGGATGAAAGGGGGCAGAGATGGAGGGGTATATGAAACTGGGGAAAGAGATGGAGGGGTACATGAAACTGGGGGAAGAGATGGAGGTCGGCGGATGAAAGGGGGCAGAGATGGAGGGGTATATGAAACTGGGAGCAGAGATGGATGGGTACATGAAACTGGGGGAAGAGATGGAGGTCGGCGGATGAAAGGGGGCTGAGATGGAGGGGTATATGAAACTGGGGGAAGAGATGGAGGTCGACGGATGAAAGGGGGCAGAGATGGAGGGGTATATGAAACTGGGGAAAGAGATGGAGGGGTATATGAAACTGGGGAAAGAGATGGAGGGGTACATGAAACTGGGGAAAGAGATGGAGGGGTATATGAAACTGGGGAAAGAGATGGAGGGGTATATGAAACTGGGGAAAGAGATGGAGGGGTACATGAAACTGGGGAAAGAGATGGAGGGGTATATGAAACTGGGGAAAGAGATGGAGGGGTACATGAAACTGGGGGAAGAGATGGAGGTCGGCGGATGAAAGGGGGCAGAGATGGAGGGGTATATGAAACTGGGGGAAGAGATGGAGGTCGGCGGATGAAAGGGGGCAGAGATGGAGGGGTATATGAAACTGGGGAAAGAGATGGAGGGGTACATGAAACTGGGGGAAGAGATGGAGGTCGGCGGATGAAAGGGGGCAGAGATGGAGGGGTATATGAAACTGGGGAAAGAGATGGAGGGGTACATGAAACTGGGGGAAGAGATGGAGGTCGGCGGATGAAAGGGGGCAGAGATGGAGGGGTATATGAAACTGGGGGAAGAGATGGAGGTCGGCGGATGAAAGGGGGCAGAGATGGAGGGGTATATGAAACTGGGGAAAGAGATGGAGGGGTACATGAAACTGGGGGAAGAGATGGAGGTCGGCAGAAGAAAGGGGGCAGAGATGGAGGGGTATGTGAAACTGGAAGCAGAGATGGATGGGTACATGAAACTGGGGGAAGAGATGGAGGTCAGTGGATGAAAGGGGGCAGAGATGGAGGGGTATATGAAACTGGGGAAAGAGATGGAGGGGTACATGAAACTGGGGGAAGAGATGGAGGTCGGCGGATGAAAGGGGGCAGAGATGGAGGGGTATATGAAACTGGGGAAAGAGATGGAGGGGTACATGAAACTGGTGGAAGAGATGGAGGTCATGGATGAAAGGGGGCAGAGATGGAGGGGTATATGAAACTGGGGAAAGAGATGGAGGGGTATATGAAACTGGGGAAAGAGATGGAGGGGTATATGAAACTGGGGAAAGAGATGGAGGGGTATATGAAACTGGGGAAAGAGATGGAGGGGTACATGAAACTGGGGAAAGAGATGGAGGGGTATATGAAACTGGGGAAAGAGATGGAGGGGTACATGAAACTGGGGAAAGAGATGGAGGGGTACATGAAACTGGGGAAATAGATGGAGGGGTACATGAAACTGGGGGAACTGATGAGTTCACCTCCCTTAGGCTAATTGTAAAAAAAAAAAAAAAAAAAAAAGAAAAAGATTATACTGGACAACCTCTTTAAAGTGTCGCACATTAGCAGGTGTATATTAAAGGGGTCGTCCAGGCATAATTTTTTATGGTTTATCCTCAGGATAGGCCAGAGATACCTGATCTGTACAGGGCCGATACCCAGCCCTTGGACTGATAAGCTGTACAGAGCCACTTCTGGCACCAGTGCTGTACACAAAATGGGGCCAGAAGCAGAAAGTTCAGTCTACTGTATATCAGCCGGCACCTTCTCTGCATCTCAGCATTTATTGAAGTCAGTGGGAGCTGAGCTGCAGTGAAGGCGCTGGGTGGCTAAACAGCGGATGGAGTTTTCTGCTTCTAGGCCTGCATTGTGTAAATAACAGGGGCCAGAAGTGGCTCCATACAGCTGATGGGACCATGTGTCAGCCCCCTACTGATCAGGCATTTATGCCCTATACTGAGCAAAGGACATAAAAAAGATTGACATTGATTTGGACAAATCGCACATTTTAATGTTCAGTTTCATAGCGGCGCCTCATTTCTGGAAATCCTGTATCTAATTGGTCTTTACAGTTATAAGAGGTGCAGGACTCCCAGCAAGAAGGCGCTGGCACAAGACTGAATGGACATTAGCAGTGGACAACAGTGTGCCGGGGACAGATGAGTATGCTTTTTATTTATTTATTTTACACCTCATGCCTGCCACATCGGTTGCTCCTCTGCAGATCAGCTTTCCAGGACAGAGCAGCTACAGGTAATGGTAACAATTCTAGGAGTCACGCTGTTCACTTGCCATCCAGGGTGTTGCAGTAGGTTTAGGTAGTGCGTTGTTTCACATGGTATAATGGGTGAGCAGTATGGCTCCCGACCTGTTATTACCTTTAGATGCCCTGTCTCAGTACCGCTGGTCAGCAGGGGTCTAGATGGTGGGCCCCTAGAAACAATTCCACTGGTGGGTCCTAGACATCCCAGTCCGACCCTGTACTGATATGACACCTACACCAGCAGTTACTAGTGTACAAATTGTAGAAAGTTCTGGACTGAGCCAAACTACAGAGAATGTCTTTGTTTCTAACACGGACATGGCAGTGGAAGAGGCTGAGGGGGAAAACCCTATGGAGAATATTCAGTGGTCAGAACCTGAGGAGGAGAAAGACAAAATGGATGCTGTCTCTCAAACCACTTTGCCACCGACCCGGAAGATAACTTCCAAATCAAAGGATAAAAGGAAAGCCAAAAAGGCCAGATATGAGAAACCTGAACCGGTTCCTATAGAAATCAGCAATGCTCATTGTGTCCTAGCAATGGATTTAAACCTGTCCTCAGAATCTGATGTCTCCCCCACTTACACCCCAGCCTCTTCATCTAGTGAAAAATTCTTAGATGATACCCAGGTGGAGACCTTTGGCCAAACCCTATCTATCCAATGAATCGCCTTAAAATCTGCACCCTAAATGTTAGGGTCTTTACTAATAGAGCCAGAAGAGCTGCTATTTTAGACACTATGAAGGGTTACGATGCAGACATAATATGCTTACAAGAGTGTGGTATAAACAGTATGCTTGATAAGGATGAATGGAGTGAGGGTGAGAGTGTGTGGTCTGGTTCTGAACTTAACCCTTTCGCTGCCAGGCACGTAGCTATACATGCTCCCAAGGTGGCACTTCAGTAGCCAAGCACGTAGTACTACGTCCTCCCTACTAATGCCGATATCGCTGGACTGCATCAACATATCTTGATGCTTTAAAATGCATTTTAAAGAAGAGATTCTCATCTTTAAAATGATACCAGGGACTTGATGATTTTACTTACAGTCTTGGAGCCATTCACTGTTGAAAACACTATTTGGCATTGAGATCCAACTGCAGATCTCAATTCCCGACAGCGTTTCAACAGTGAATTGCTCCATAACTGTACATCCAATCATCGAGTTCTTGATATCATTTTAAAGATGAGATTCTCCTCTTTAAAATGCAATTGAAAGCATCAAGATATGTTGATGCAGTCCAAAGATATAGAGCTCCAAAGTGTCCCCCCCTCCTGTCTAAGCAATTTGCGATCTCTAACAAGAAAGGAAGAGGGACACGAGCAGCCCAGCAGAGAGAGAGAGACAGAGAAACGATCTGACTCTCTGCATAACTTGTATGTGACAGCAGGAGGGGGGTGCCAATCAGAGCGTATACTATACATTTGTTTCTGATTGTCACATACAGTTATAATGTAATTCCCCCCTGAGCTTTACTAGTGGGCTATTCTTATGTTATACCTCCTGAACATAACCAGGAAGTTTGTTGGCACTGTGACCCAGACGTTTACCATTGTCCAGGTCACAGCGCCAAAAAAAAAAAAGTCCTGTGTATTTCTGCCGCCGCTCCAATGTCTGAGAGATGGTGGGTTGTTGTAAAGAAGCGCCTGATGGTGCCTTTGATGGTGCAGGAGAAGGAGATAAGACAGGAACAGGGGAGGATGAGGGAGAAGTCAACAAAGTGGCGGAGGCAGATGAAGTGGTGTCCTGGCTCGTCCTCTGGAGTGCATCGCCAGCACAGTCAGCAGTGGCAGTGGCAGAGGCAGAGGCAGTGGCAGAGGCAGTGGCAGTGGCGTGAATGGCAGGCGGCCTTTGTCCTGCCGTTGCTGCCTGCCACTGATTCCAGTGCTTGGATTCCAAATGACGGCGCATTGAAGTGGTGGACAGGTTGCTCTTCTCAGAGCCCCTAATCAATTTCGAGAGGCAAATTGTGCAGACAACACTATATCTGTCCTCGGCGCATTCCTTGAAAAAACTCCACACCTTCGAGAAACGTGCCCTCGAGGTGGGAGTTTTTCGGGGCTGGGTATGAACTGGAACATCTTGGGAGATTCCGGGTGTGGCCTGGCTTCGCCTAAGCTGCTGACCTCTGCCTCTGCCTCTAGCTACCCTTTTTGGTGCTGCACTTGCCTCAACATCCACACTACTTTCCCCGCTTGACATCCCCCCTGTCCAGGTCGGGTCAGTGTCCTCATCATCCACCACTTCCTCTTCCAACTCCTGTCTCATCTCCTCCTCCCGCACAATGCGCCGGTCAACTGGATGCCCTGACGGCAACTGCGTCACATCATCGTCGATGAGGGTGGGTTGCTGGTCATCCACCACCAAATCGAACGGAGATAGAGGAGACTCTAGTGTTTGAGCATCTGGACACAGATGCTCCTCTGTTAGGTTCGTGGAATCGTGACGTGGAGAGGCAGGTTGAGGGACAATGAAAGGAGCGGAGAACAGCTCTGGGGAGCAGGGACAGTTGGGGTTATTGTTCTGTGAAGCTTGGGAATTTTGGGAGGAAGGAGGACAAGACTGTTGGGTAATAGGAGGAGAGGAGGCAGAGTCTGACTGGCTGCTGGACAATGTGCTGTAAGCGTTCTCTGACAGCCATTGCAAGACCTGTTCCTGGTTCTCGGGCCTACTAAGGTTTGTACCCTGCAGTTTAGTTAATGTGGCAAGCAACCCTGGCACTGTGGAGTGGTGCAATGCTTGCTGCCCCACAGGAGTAGGCACGGGACGCCCTGTGGCTTCACTGCTACCTTGCTCCCCAGAACCATTCCCCCGACCTCGCCCACGGCCTCGTCCACGTCCCTTTCCGGGAGCCTTGCGCATTTTGAATTCCCAGTTAGAAATTGGCACTATATACCAGTAGCAAAAATTGTGGGTGCACGTAACCCCAATATATTCTTTGAATTCCCAGTCAGACAATGGCACTATATACCAGTAGCAAGAAATGAGGGTATTTATAACCCCAATATATTCTTTGAATTACCAGTCAGAAACTGGCACTATATGGCAGTAGCAAGAAATGAGGGTATTTATAACCCCAATATATTCTTTGAATTCCCAGTCAGACAATGGCACTATATACCAGTAGCAAGAAATGAGGGTATTTATAACCCCAATATATTCTTTGAATTACCAGTCAGAAACTGGCACTATATGGCAGTAGCAAGAAATGAGGGTATTTGTAACCCCAATATATTCTTTGAATTCCCAGTCAGAAACTGGCACTATATGGCAGTAGCAAGAAATGAGGGTATTTATAACCCCAATATATTCTTTGAATTCCCAGTCAGACAATGGCACTGTATACCAGTAGTAAAAATTGTGGGTGCACGTAACCCCAATATATTCTTTGAATTACCAGTCAGAAACTGGCACTATATGGCAGTAGCAAGAAATGAGGGTATTTGTAACCCCAATATATTCTTTGAATTCCCAGTCAGAAACTGGCACTGTATACCAGTAGTAAAAATTGTGGGTGCACGTAACCCCAATATATTCTTTGAATTCCCAGTCAGACAATGGCACTATATGGCAGTAGCAAGAAATGAGGGTATTTGTAACCCCAATATATTCTTTGAATTCCCAGTCAGAAACTGGCACTGTATACCAGTAGTAAAAATTGTGGGTGCACGTAACCCCAATATATTCTTTGAATTCCCAGTCAGACAATGGCACTATATACCAGTAGCAAGAAATGAGGGTATTTATAACCCCAATATATTCTTTGAATTCCCAGTCAGACAATGGCACTGTATACCAGTAGTAAAAATTGTGGGTGCACGTAACCCCAATATATTCTTTGAATTCCCAGTCAGACACTGGCACTATATGGCAGTAGCAAGAAATGAGGGTATTTATAACCCCAATATATTCTTTGAATTCCCAGTCAGACAATGGCACTGTATACCAGTAGTAAAAATTGTGGGTGCACGTTACCCCAATATATTCTTTGAATTACCAGTCAGAAACTGGCACTATATGGCAGTAGCAAGAAATGAGGGTATTTGTAACCCCAATATATTCTTTGAATTCCCAGTCAGAAACTGGCACTGTATACCAGTAGTAAAAATTGTGGGTGCACGTAACCCCAATATATTCTTTGAATTCCCAGTCAGACAATGGCACTATATACCAGTAGCAAGAAATGAGGGTATTTATAACCCCAATATATTCTTTGAATTACCAGTCAGAAACTGGCACTATATGGCAGTAGCAAGAAATGAGGGTATTTGTAACCCCAATATATTCTTTGAATTCCCAGTCAGAAACTGGCACTGTATACCAGTAGTAAAAATTGTGGGTGCACGTAACCCCAATATATTCTTTGAATTACCAGTCAGAAACTGGCACTATATGGCAGTAGCAAGAAATGAGGGTATTTGTAACCCCAATATATTCTTTGAATTCCCAGTCAGAAACTGGCACTGTATACCAGTAGTAAAAATTGTGGGTGCACGTAACCCCAATATATTCTTTGAATTCCCAGTCAGACAATGGCACTATATACCAGTAGCAAGAAATGAGGGTATTTATAACCCCAATATATTCTTTGAATTCCCAGTCAGACAATGGCACTGTATACCAGTAGTAAAAATTGTGGGTGCACGTAACCCCAATATATTCTTTGAATTCCCAGTCAGAAACTGGCACTATATGGCAGTAGCAAGAAATGAGGGTATTTATAACCCCAATATATTCTTTGAATTCCCAGTCAGACAATGGCACTGTATACCAGTAGTAAAAATTGTGGGTGCACGTAACCCCAATATATTCTTTGAATTACCAGTCAGAAACTGGCACTATATGGCAGTAGCAAGAAATGAGGGTATTTATAACCCCAATATATTCTTTGAATTACCAGTCAGAAACTGGCACTATATGGCAGTAGCAAGAAATGAGGGTATTTATAACCCCAATATATTCTTTGAATTCCCAGTCAGACAATGGCACTGTATACCAGTAGTAAAAATTGTGGGTGCACGTAACCCCAATATATTCTTTGAATTACCAGTCAGAAACTGGCACTATATGGCAGTAGCAAGAAATGAGGGTATTTGTAACCCCAATATATTCTTTGAATTCCCAGTCAGAAACTGGCACTGTATACCAGTAGTAAAAATTGTGGGTGCACGTAACCCCAATATATTCTTTGAATTCCCAGTCAGACAATGGCACTATATACCAGTAGCAAGAAATGAGGGTATTTATAACCCCAATATATTCTTTGAATTCCCAGTCAGACAATGGCACTATATGGCAGTAGCAAAAATAGTGGGTGTATATAGCCCCAATTCTATTGCTAGGGGACTTGCAGGGTATTTCTGGGGTGAAGGTGGGGGGGCACACCGTTGGAACGGGTATTGGGGGTATATATCGGGTATACGGGAATACACTGACAGTGTATTCCATTCAGGATCCTGGGAAAGCTGGGTTGCGGCGATTGAGCCTGTCAGTGCCACGTTACACTGACAAGCTTCTCCCTGGAATTTAGCTCTTACAAGAGCTGTTGTGGTTGTCTTCTCCTTCCTATCCTAGCCTGTCCCTGCCTACCCAGAATCTAAGCCCTAGCTAGCTGGACGGAAACCTCCGTCCTCGGTGAATTGCAAGCTCAGAATGACGCGAACCTGGGCGGCGCTGTTCTTTTAAATTAGAGGTCACATGTTTTCGGCAGCCAATGGGTTTTGCCTACTTTTCTCAACGTCACCGGTGTCGTAGTTCCTGTCCCACCTACCCTGCGCTGTTATTGGAGCAAAAAAGGCGCCAGGGAAGGTGGGAGGGGAATCGAGTAATGGCGCACTTTACCACGCGGTGTTCGATTCGATTCGAACATGCCGAACAGCCTAATATCCGATCGAACATGAGTTCGATAGAACACTGTTCGCTCATCTCTACTCTACACCTGAGTGACCCGCAGGCTCAGTAATACAATTTAAATCCCCCAACACCAAAGTAGGCATAGTTCCAGGCAAAAACAATTTCAGATGGTCCATATACAAAACCTGGTCCACCCTGTTAGCAGGAGCATAACAATTAAGAACCCTTATGCGCAGGCCTGAGTAGTCCAGGTCGACTTGTTGCAGGCGGCCAGGAAGTAACACCTTGTGGGAAAATATAGATAAATATAAAGATTTGAGCAGCATCCCCCAAACCAGCTGAAGCTCCCTTGGTGCAGTCTAGTCTCTGTGTTATTCTGCAGACAATAGATGTCCTGTGGTTTCAGCTGTAGAGCCTTGAAGAGCACTCTTGTCACAAACTTTCCTAAATCCACACATTGCCTTGCCTCTGGCCGAGCCAGGAACATGATGGTATTCCTAATATTCCGTCCTCAACTCTTAACCCAAGGGCTGAGAAGCGATAATGGTATCTCCCTGTGAGCACATACACAATAGAGTACTTGTGAGTATACAGTATACCAAAATTCCCCATGGTGGGACTATTCAAAGATTATTTTATCTCCTATGTGAGTATATACACAATAGTGTAAATGAGTATATACACAACTGATGAGATATTCTAGGCCTCTGGATGCAGATTTTATTGTATACAAATGAGCATCGCAGAGACCTCTGAAGCATCCTTCATCTACGTCAGTGAACTGAGGATTTCTGACCTAGGGACTCCTTCTTCTCTCTGAGATGACTGAGCTTGTACTTAGTGACCTGGCAACTGGAATAACTGACAAAGCTGCTTTTCAGACTGTTGGCTAAAATAGAGTGTAGTATTTTGCAGGTTCTGCCTTGGTCTTGGCTGGAAGGTGCCCCTTGGTACCCACCCCACAGCCTCCCAGGCTCGTCAGGTGTTCATATCCCTGTCTTCACCTGGTGTGCTGCTATTGGGAGGTCGGCCTAACCCCGGGACAATGAGAGGTGATCAGACCCCAGCCGGGTTTGTGGCTCCTAAATCGAGGTCCCAACGTAGTGTTTGTTCCAAAAGGATAATTGACATTCTAGAGGGTGCAGTACCAGAAGATTGTTGCTGTTCCATCTGCTGGTGCATTGCTGTGCTGCTTTCCGGGGGATTGTCGAGCTGTCTGGTGGATTGCCGTGCCATTCTATGGGAGTTGCTGTACCTTTGGCCAGGAGGAAAAGATGGATTCTATTTTTGGATTTCAAAGAACAAAGAATACTGATCGTACTACTGTGGAGGAGGAGGAGTTGAGACTCACAAAAGGGTTAGACTTTATAGTGGAGGACATTTTGTTTGGACTATTTAAAGTCACAGAGAATCAAATTCTGTCATTAATGGACTATCCCAAAAAGGGAGAATACAATTGTACCTTTACTTGGGAATCATATTTAAAAGGATACTTGAGAAATTATGAGAGACTCAAAGATGACCCTAAACTATTGGGAATAAATATATGTGGACACTTCCCAGATGAGGAGAATCTACTGGTGGTCAAAATGTTCTCCCTTACACACAGGAGGGGGGCATTGTTCCATTTCTGTGGTAGTATTGTACTTCTATTATACCCAAAGGTAAAGTGTTTAACAAATTTAAGTTATGGACAGAGAAGACAAAATTCTTGTGTAAATTAAAGAAAAGTTCTGATGGTGAATCGTTCCTACTAAAGATGAGCGAACACTGTTCGGATCAGCCGATCCGAACAGCATGCTCCCATAGAAATGAATGGAAGCACCTGTGACGCCGGCCGGCCACCGGCAAAGTCAGCGTCACAGGTGCTTCCATTCATTTCTATGGGTGCGTGCTGTTCGGATCGACTGATCCGAACAGTGTTCGCTCATCTCTAGTTCCTACCCCTAGCCAGGTTTCGGTTGGGGAGTGCAGTGGGGGACATTTCCTTTAATGGGATGGATAATTTTTGCACAAACTGAAAGAAATATGGTCACAGGAATAATGCATACAATAAAGTGGTATGTTCTACTTGTTTGCAAGAAAGTCATGTACAGTCCTATGAAAAAGTTTGGGCACCCCTATTAATCTTAATCATTTCTAGTTCTAAATATTTTGGTGTTTGCAACAGCCATTTCAGTTTGATATATCTAATAACTGATGGACACAGTAATATTTCAGGATTGAAATGAGGTTTATTGTACTAACAGAAAATGCGCAATATGCATTAAACCAAAATTTGACCGGTGCAAAAATATGGGCACCTCAACAGAAAAGTGACATTAATATTTAGTACATCCTCCTTTTGCAAAGATAACAGCCTCTAGTCGCTTCCTGTAGCTTTTAATCAGTTCCTGGATCCTGGATGAAGGTATTTTGGACCATTTCTTTCTACAAAACAATTCAAGTTCAGTTAAGTTTGATGGCTGCCGAACATGGACAGCCCGCTCTCAAATGATCTGAAAACAAAGATTGTTCAACATAGTTGTTCAGGGGAAGGATACAAAAAGTTGTCTCAGAGATTTAACCTGTCAGTTTCCACTGTGAGGAACATAGTAAGGAAATGGAAGACCACAGGGACAGTTCTTGTTAAGCCCAGAAGTGGCAGGCCAAGAAAAATATCAGAAAGGCAGAGAAGAAGAATGGTGAGAACAGCCAAGGACAATCCACAGACCACCTCCAAAGAGCTGCAGCATCATCTTGCTGCAGATGGTGTCACTGTGCATCAGTCAGCAATACAGCGCACTTTGCACAAGGAGAAGCTGTATGGGAGAGTGATGAGAAAGAAGCCGTTTCTGCACGTACGCCACAAATAGAGTTGCCTGAGGTATGCAAAAGCACATTTGGAGAAGCCAACTTCATTTTGGAAACAAAGATTGAGTTGTTTGGTTTATAAAAAAAGGCGTTATGCATGGCGTCCAAAAAGAAACGGCATTCCAAGAAAAACACTTGCTACCCACTGTAAAATTTGGTGGAGGTTCCATCATGCTTTGGGGCTGTGTAGCCAATGCCGGCACCGGGAATCTTGTTAAAGTTGAGGGTCGCATGGATTCCACTCAGTATCAGCAGATTCTTGAGAATAATGTTCAAGAATCAGTGACGAAGTTGAAGTTACGCCGGGGATGGATATTTCAGCAAGACAATGATCCAAAACACTGCTCCAAATCAACTCAGGCATTCATGCAGAGGAACAATTACAATGTTCTGGATTGGCCATCCCAGTCCCCAGACCTGAATATCATTGAACATCTGTGGGATGATTTGAAGCGGGCTGTCCATGCTCGGCGACCATCTAACTTAACTGAACTTGAATTGTTTGTCCAAAATACCTTTATCCAGGATCCAGGAACTGATTAAAAGCTACAGGAAGCGACTAGAGGCTGTTATCTTTGCAAAAGGAGGATCTACTAAATATTAATGTCACTTTTCTGTTGAGGTGCCCATACTTTTGCACCGGTCAAATTTTGGTTTAATGCATATTGCACATTTTCTGTTAGTACAATAAACCTCATTTCAATCCTGAAATATTACTGTGTCCATCAGTTATTAGATATATCAAACTGAAATGGCTGTTGCAAACACCAAAATATTTAGAACTAAAAATGATTAAGATTAATAGGGGTGCCCAAACTTTTTCATAGGATGTATATAAAGACTATACTGCAGGCAAAGTATGTAACTTCTATTATAAAGTCAGCCATATGTATAAAGAGGGGTGCCCAGATGGTAGGAATTATGGAGGCTTCTGACATTAAGAGTGGAGGTGGATACTTCTTCCTTAATCCCTTAGCAACCCTTGACGTAATACTACGTTAAGAGTCGCATAGGGATGTATGGAGAGAGCTCAGGAGCTGCGCTTTCTCCATACAGGGTGGATGCCGGCTGTATGATGTTGGTGCCCGCACTGATCGCTGCAGTTAACCCTTTAGATGCTGTGGTCAAACAGGACCGCAGCATCTAAATTGTGCAGGTGGTACGGGCGCCGCCATTTTTGGCATCGATCGCTGCCCTCCTGAGCGTCAACAGAGGGCGGCGATCGATTGCTCGGGAGGGGGGTTCCCCGGTCATTGGGACCATACCTGAGTCAGATCCCCCTCCCCCTGTCTTCCCCCCTCCCCTTTTTTCATGGAGATTCTGGCTCCGTTGTAGCCCCTGCCCCCTGGGCGGGGCTCCGGGCAAAACCCCGCCCCCTGGCCTATTTAAGTCCCCCTAGAGCTTCAGTTAGTGCTTGTCGCTCCGTGTGCTTGTAGTTAGTGTATCCTTTTCTTCCTCCTCAGAATGTCTTCTTCTTCCTCCACTGTTCCGCCTAGAAGGAAGGCTGCTTCCAAAAGGAAGCATCTGGCGTGCGCTTCTTGTAGAGTGCCGCTGCCTGATGACTCCCAATATCGCTTCTGTCAGGGGTGCAGGGCCCCCTCTGTTGAAACAACTCCCATGCGAGAGATGGTGTCCTGGGTGAAGGGGTACGTCCAGGACTCCATGAAAAGAATGGAAGCCGTCTCCCTGGCCAAGAGGCCACGGCTGGATTGTGAATTGTCCCTGCCGCCTCTGGAAAAGCTGCGCCTCAGGGATGTGGAGTCGTCTTCTAGTACGGAGGAGGAGAAGGAGATTTTTCCCCTGGACAAAATGTCCAGAGTATTCAAGACCCTAAGAATCAGAGACCGGGAAGGCGGGGAAGGCTCTAGCCGTAGGTCTCCTACCTTCAGGCCCTCTTCGGAGATGCTCCGCCTGATGGAGGGCGAATGGAGGCACCCGGAGAGATCCTTTGCGCCATCCACACGCTTCAAGGCACTTTTTTCCCGTCTCTGAGAGTCAACTAAAGGCGTGGGGTCCCCCGCCAAAGGTGGACGTCGCCGTGGCCAAGTTATCAAGGCGCTCCATCCTTCCATCAGAGGACGGCTCGGGCCTCAGGGACCCCATGGATCGCCGAGTCGAAGGATCTTTGAGGCGTGTATATTCGTCCGCCTCTGCCCAGGCCTCTTTTGGCATGGTCACGAATGAGGTAGCAACTGGCTTACGCGCAGAACTGTCATCCCTGGCCAAGGACATCGATTCCGGCGTGGATCGTGATGATCTCCTCGCGGCAGTGTCCGACATCACGCTGTTGGTGGATCACCTGACAGAGGCTATCCATTTTCAGACCCGTCTGGCGGCTAGATCCATGACACTGGCTACTGTGGCTCGCCGACCCCTATGGCTGAAGCCCTGGAAGGCTGACCTTACTTCCAAAAATAGCCTCTGTGGTCTCCCCTTTGAGCCCGGACGGCTGTTCGGAAGGGAGCTTGACCACATCATGGAAGGCTGGGCCGACTCCAAGGGCAAGAACCTGCCACAGCCCCTTGAAGGTCGGAGTACCTCCTTTCGAGGAAGAGGCACTCGAAGAGGCACCAGAGGCCAGCGGCGATCCGGGAAAGGAAGAGGTCGGGGCTCATCTCGTGGCCGTAAGAATGCCCCCTTCTAATTCCCTCTCAGTACACCCCCCCCTTCCTACCCCCCCCCCCCTCCCCTGGGGTGGGCGGTCGTCTTTCCCACTATGTGGAGGCCTGGCGGCAGAACATTCGGGAACCCTGGGTCATCCAGACGATCCAGGAAGGCTATAAAATTAATTTTGTTTCCCAGCCGCCAGAGAAGATGGTAAGAACCCACCCTCTTCAGGGCCCCAAACAACTTCATCTGGAGAGATTGATTCAGGAGTACGTGGACAAGGCCGCGCTAGAGATGGTTCCTCGCGCAGAACAAGGCACAGGCGTCTACTCTCCAGTCTTCTTGGTCCCCAAGCCATCAGGCGAGTGGCGTATGATCATCGATCTCAGGTATCTGAATCACTTCATCCGCAGGCTGCGGTTTCACATGGAAACCATAAGGTCAGTACTACCTTTCATGCACCCTGGAGATCACTTCATCACTCTGGACCTGAAGGACGCCTACCTCCACGTACCCATCTTTCTGGCACACCGAAAGTTCCTAAGGATTGCCGTAGACATACAGGGGAAAGAGGCGCACTTCCAGTTCGCAGCCCTCCCGTTCGGCATATCCTCCGCCCCCCACACCTTCACAAAGGTCATAGCTCCAGTCGCTGCCGCCCTGCGCCTTCAAGGCATATTCATAGTCCCGTACCTGGACGACTGGCTTCTGAAGGCTCATTCAAAGGAGGTTCTTACCACGCAGGTGCAGACCGTCGTAGCTCTACTAGACAAGCTGGGGTGGCTGGTAAACTGGCAGAAGTCAGTGATGGTGCCATCAACACGAGTTCAGTTCCTGGGACTTATTCTAGACTCTCTCAACATGACGGTCTGTCTACCCTCTCCTCGCAAAAGGAAAATTGCTCGGGCAGCACATCATTTGTCTTCCACACGGAAGGTCACCATCAGGACGGCGATGAAGGTCCTTGGATTGATGTCTGCTGCCCTAGATGCAGTTCCTTGGGCCCTATGGCATATGCGCCCTCTACAGAACGAGATCTTGAGAGTCTGGAATCACAGTCCTTCAGGTTTACAGAAGCCAATCCAGTTAACCATCAGCACCCGGCAAACCTTGCCCTGGTGGACCCATCTGCGAGATGGGAAGTCCTCGGTCCAGCCCGCCTGGACCCTGTTGTTTACAGATGCCTCCCTCACAGGCTGGGGAGCTCATCTAGGGGAGACCCCGGTTCAAGGTACATAGAATCAGCGGGAGAGGACGCACTCATCCAACTGGCGCGAGCTTACCGCAGTTCATCGAGCCCTTCTGTCATTTGCACCACTTCTACGAGGGAAAGCAGTCAAAGTAAGATCAGACAATCTGACGACAGTCCACTATATCAACAGGCAGTGAGGAACCAGATCCCCCTCGCTCATGCAAGTCACCAACCTGATCTTCTCCTGGGCAGAACGAAACCTCTCCCAGCTGACCGCGGTACATATCCAGGGCCGCCTGAACATCCTAGCGGACCAACTCAGCAGAGGCCGGCTGACCGCAGGCGAATGGTCCCTGAATCAGGACATCTTCCACTACCTGACCAGGAGGTGGGGTCTCCCCGAGGTGGATCTGATGGCCACCCAACACAATGCCAAAGTAGAAAGGTTTTGCTCCCTGTACCGGGAAGACAACCCTTTGGCTGTGGATGCCCTGTCAATACCATGGAGGTTCAAACTGGCATACGTGTTCCCTCCCATCCCGATGATACCGAAGGTATTGGCGAAACTCAGGCAGGACCAGACTTCGGCAATAGTGATCATGCCGTTCTGGCCAAAAAGGGCATGGTTCACCGACCTTATCTTTATGAGTCGGGGGAACTACTGGAGGCTTCCACCAGTCAGGAACCTGGTGTCACTGAACAGTCGGCCATGCCTGGGCCTAGACAAATTCAACCTCACTGCCTGGAGGTTAACTGCGCCATACGCGCAGACAGAGGATTGTCCCAGGGAGTGCTAAGTACCTTAGCCCATTCAAGAGCAGAGGCAACCAATCAGAGCTACCAAAGGATCGCCCGGATATTCCGAGATTGGTGTACAGGCAGCCACCGCGATCCAGACAGAGATGCAGTCCTAGAGTTCTTACAGAATGGCCTGGAGAGAGGACTAGCACCTGCCACCCTCAAGGTTCAAGTGTCAGCTCTATCTGCTCTCCTGGAGACACGGTTATCACAAGATCCTCTTGTCAAACAGTTCCTTAGGGGGGCTGCCAGGCTCCGCCCCCAGGTACGGCCCCCTGTCCCCAGGTGGGACCTGGCCGCGGTTCTACAAGGGCTATGTGTGCCCCCCTTCGAACCATTATCTGAAGTGGACTGGAAGTACCTGTCATTTAAAGTGACCTTTCTGTTGGCAATAACCTCCGCCAAGAGGGTTGGCGAATTGCAGACTCTAGCAGCCTCCGAACCTTTCATAACTTTCTTTTCTGACAGAGTACAGCTAAGGTTCGTCCCAGGATTCTTGCCGATGGTACCCACACTTCAGAACACCAATCAAGTGATCACCCTACCGGGGTTCTTTCCCTCCCCTGCCACTGAGCAGGAGGAGAAGCTACACACACTGGATCTGGTAAGAGCACTACGTATCTACCTGGATCGTACAGCACCGTTCCGAAGATCAGAGAATCTTCTGGTTAATGTGTTTGGCCACAATAGAGGCGCTAAAGCATCAAAGGTAACCCTGTCTAGATGGATCAGAGAAGCTATCAGCTGTTCCCTACGGGCTCAGAATCTTCCTGTTCCAGATTTCCTACGAGCCCATGCCACCCGATCAGTGGCAACATCATGGGCAGAGACACGGTTCCTCTCTCTAGAGCAGATATGTGCTGCAGCCTCTTGGAGCTCACAGCTGACTTTTGCCAAACACTACAGATTGGACTGGCGTACGGCCGATGCTACAGCATTTGGGCAGTCCGTCTTGGCATCAGCCTGCCAGGAGGTCCCGCCCTAGGGGAGATAATACTTGCTAAATCCCCAGTTGTGCTGCTGTTGGGCGTAGGGGGAAAGAAAGATTATGAATGATAATCTGTTTTCCCTTAGCCCAAACAGCAGCACAAGGCTCCCTCCCTAAGAGGTGCTATTGTACAGATTTTGTTTATGTGTGTGTAGCTCTTGGCATAAATTGCTCTCTGTATATCATACTTGTTACTAACACAAGGGAGGAGCAGGTCTTCCGGCCTCTTATAGGGGTCAAAAGCTGTTAGGTAATTAAAAAATCCACCTGTCCTAACAGCTCATAGGGGCAGGAATACCCCAGTTGTGCTGCTGTTTGGGCTAAGGGAAAACAGATTATCATTCATAATCTTTCTTTCCTTTGCACAGTCAAGCGTTGCAAGGGTTAACCTGCCTTGCAACAGCCGGGCGTGGTCGACTGTTTGACTGACTGGCGTGTCGGTCAACCTACGCTCAGCCTGGGCAGGTGGGCTATTTGCTAGTGACCGCCCGTGCCTATCCCCACGCTCCAAAATGCCCGAACTATTCAAATATTTATCCCATATGGTAAACGGCATAGTGGCAAAATAAAAATAGCCAAATAGCGGGGGGGGGTTTTCAACACTTTGCCTCCTATAAAAAATTGAATCAAGAGTGATCAAACCATCAGATCTTTCGCCAAATTATATCAATAAAAACGTCATCTTGTCCCGCATAAAGACACCGCACCCATACATGTAAATATGAAAAAGTTATAGGTGTGACAACATGGCGACACAATTTTTTTTTCTATTTTGCAAACTTTTTCATTTTTTAAACGGTATAAAAACATTACAAATACTATATAAATTTGGTATCTCCATGTTCATACTGACATGCAGAACACAGGTAACATGTTATTTTTACCAAACAGTGAACGCTGTAAAAATTAAACCCATATGAAAATGGTGCAAATGCATTTTTTTTCCAATCGCACCTCATTCTGAATTTTTTTCCAGCTTCCCAGTACATTGCACAGCATATTGAATGGTGCCATTACAAAGTACAATTTGTCCCGTAAACCATAAGCCATCATGTGACTCTGTGAACTGAAAAATGAAAAAGTTATGGCTCTTGAAATGTGAGGAGGGAAAAACGAAAATGTGAAACCGAAAAATGGCCTGGTCCTTATTTGGAGAGGGGGAGGTGAAGCTTGAAAGGAGAGCAGGGTCTAGCAAGGCTGAGCCCTCAAAAGGAAAAAGAGGAAATCTGTAGCTACCAGGTTACCAAAACCTGAATCTCAGACAGAAGAAAAAAAAAAAATCAGAAATTAGAACCTCAAGTAGAAAGTACAGAGGACTGTGTGAAGTCTTTTTGTAGTAGAGAAGGAGCGGACTAGGTGGTTGCGGATACCTTAGCTAATATTGAAGTTTCAAAAAAATGTTTTGTTTCTCCAGAGGTAGTGAACAGGATCAAAGCTAGTATGAGAGCAGATGCAAATACTCCTATCCAGGAGGTGGTGGGGGCTGCATAGGAACACAGAACCATTTCTTGGACTAACTGCTTTGCAAGTTGAGGCTAGTAATTGGCTCTGACCATGGGAGTGGCGCCCCATTGTAGGGAGCCAACAGAATGCCATGAAAGCGAGCAGTGAACCACACCAGTGAGTGACAACCCCTGGGGATTGAGGCCATTGGGCCGGGAGGCAGTTTGAAGGCTTCTGAGCACAAGTGCCCTGGGGGTATAGGTGGCTCCCAGGATGCCTGAACTCACTGGGGGTGGGATCCCACTGAGTGATGGCACATTGCACAGCACTTTTTACACTTTCAGAGCAACCATTCTTATGCCTGGTCTAACCAGCATGGGTAATTCTTATAGATCCGGCGGAGAGACCGGGCCTTCACTGACACTCTATTATTTTTTGTATGTGATCACTGTTTTGTCACTGTGCGTCTAGTTTCAGGATAAAATGGTGCGGATAACCCTTTTGGGTCTCTTCCGACGTCCAGGGATAGGATGGTGTGGCCATTATGTTCCCTCCTCCCTGAGTTTCGGTTCACCTCTGCTTTTGTGGAGGCAGACAGTGTTGCAGGCTCTGAGAGTACTCTTGGGGTGAGAGGCCTTGAAACCAGAGAAAATAGCCTTTCTACTCCAGCAGCAGGCAGTTGTAAGCCTCAGCTTGCTTGGTACCCTTTGGTCCAGTAGTCTGGGGAGAGTTGAGAGCCTATTCTATTATCAGACGCATCCTGTATACGTTTTTTTTTTAGTGGCACTCCCACTTTTTTTGTGCACTGGGTGTACTGCGGACAGTGTAGAGGCCTTAAAAAGAAAAAAAAAAAAAAAAAAAAACCTGACACCTACGGAGGACACAAGGTTTTTTTCACCTTTTTAGTGACAGGAAGATGTACTTTAGGTACAGATTCCCACTCATGAGAGGACAAGCTATCCAGCCTGTAGATTGTGTTAACCCCTTCCCGCCGATGGCACTTTTTGACTTCCTGACCAAGCTCGATTTTTCAAAACTGAAATGTGTCACTTTATGTGGCAATAACTTTGGAATGCTTTAACTTACCAAAGTGATTTTGAGATTGTTTTCTCGTAACGCATTATACTTCATGTTAGTAGTAAATTTTGGTTGATATGTTTTGTGTTTAATTATGAAAAAATAGGAAATTATAAAGTTTGAAATGATGTGCATTGCATACAGATAGTCAGACCGCCAAAATTATATCATAAAGCTCATTTCCCAGATCTCTGCTTTATGTCGGCATCAAACTTTAGTCACCCTTTTATTTTATTATGGACATTATAAGGTTTACAAGTGAAACAATATTCAAAATTTTCAAGAAATTTCCAAAGCCCATTTTTTAAAAGGACTAATCCAGTTATGAAGGGGTTTTGAAAGACCCTTGTATTAAACCCCCCCATAAATCACCCCATTTTCAAAACTGCACCCCTTAAATAAGCCAAAGCAACATATACCTAGTATTTTAACCCTATAAGTGCTTAACAGGAATTAATACAAAATGGAGGTGAAATTTTCAAATTTGATTTGATTTTACTAATATTTTCGTTTAGCCCTAGAATTTGCAAATTCACAAGGGGTTAAAGGAGAAAACGCATCGCACAATTTGTTATGCAAGTTCTCCCGACTACCATAGTACCCCACTTGTGGGTGTAAACTAATATATGGACGCACCGCGAGACGCAGGAGGGAAGGCGCGCCAAAGAGCTTTTAGAGGGCAGATCTGGCTGTGATCAGTTTCAGGAACCATGTCGCATTTACAAAGCCCTTGAGGTGTCAAAACAGTGGAAACCTCTAGAAAGTGACCCCATTTTGAAAACCGCACCCCTCAAAGAATTTATCAAGTGATGTAGTAGCATTAGTAACCCCGAAGTGAATATGTAAGCTGTGCGGAGTAAATTGGGTACACCAAATCCCATTCTATTTTCCCACTAGCTCCTATGACACGGACGGGGAAGAGGAGCATTCTGGGGGATCAGCGCTGGTGTATTATCTCTCATAAGCTCTAAATATGGGGTGTCCCCTGAAAACGCTCACACAGCTTACACATTTCCTTCTAGTCGTAGCCACTTATGTCCTAATGATTTGGCGACTTTTGGGTTTTTTGTCTTCACATTGTACAAGCTAGATTTTCATTTTCTGGCAATGTGGCCATATGAGGGCTTGGTGATTGCAGTATTAGATGTACTTTGCAATGCCACCATTTTGGGACATGTAACTTATTGACTACATTTTATTAACTCTTTCTGGGTGGGATGTAAAAGGAAACATTAATACTGGCATTGCTTTTTACATGCAGCGTACAGCATAAGTAACATGTTACCTTAATTCTGTGGGTCAGTACGGTTACGGCGATACCTCATTTATATGATTTTTTTAATGCGTTGCTATTTGTGCAGAATAAAATTCAATCTAGGGGAAAAAAAATCTATTAGTTTTGCATCGCCATCTTCTAAAAGGCATAACATTTTTATTTTTCGGTAGACAGAGCTGGTTGAGGGCTTATTTTTTGCGGGATGACCTCTGCTTTTTATTGGTACCATTTTGGTTTTCATCTGACCATTTGATTACTTTTTATTGAACATTTTGTAAGGGAAAGGTGGTGAATAATCATTATTTTGTGCGGTTTTCTACGTTTTTTTTTTATGATGTTCGCCGTTCGGGTTAATGTTTTAATTTTATGGTTCAGGTTCTTACAGACGCGGTGATACCAAATATGTAATTTTTTTCTATTTTTCTTTATTTTACATAATAAAACATTTTATATGGGGAAAATTGGATTTTTGGGGCTTTATTTATTCCTATTTTATTTTAAACTTATTTATAAACTTTATTACTTTTTTTTTTTCTGTCCCCATGGGGGTTTGAAGCAATGATCTGCAGATCACTTCTTCACTATATGTATGCTGCAATACACGTGTTACACGTGTATAACAGTGTACAGGAAGCTCTCAGCCCCGTGCACACGCACGGGGCTGACAGCTTCCTTTTTGGCAGGATCAACCAGGTACGTGGAGGAGACGGCATGGGGCAGACCCGAGGTCACTAATCAGACCCCGGGCTGCCCATTACCAACACCGGCACCCCCTGAAACCGACATGGGGGCACCATAATATACCGAAACCCCTCAGATGCCGGTGGTCATGATGACCGCCGGCATCTCAGGGGTTAGCAGCCACAACCGGACCCAGATTCGACTGCAGGTCTTACAGGGCATTGTCAGCCGTAAAATACGGCTGACACTCGCAGGGCATGGTGCGCACACAGGTTCTGTGTGCGCACCATGCAGCCGCCGTAGTACTACGGCGGTTTGTGGGAAATCCTACCCGGCAGCGCTGTACTATTACGGTGGATGTCGGGAAGGGGTTAATTCTAAATCCCAGATCTGCTTTTTTTTTTTCTCCCCAGGTCTATCCCAGTCACGTATTAGCCATTACCGCAGGACTGGATGACTTGGATACACCTCCCCTTTAGTTACAAGAAAATAGAGCTTCTCTCTTATGTTCCACTCAGAGCAGTTTTAACTCTTTAGTGGGCTCAGTGCAAAACTTTTATGAGTGTGTCTCCCCCCCCCCCCCCCATGTTGCTGCAGCACATCCTTTACCATAACAGTTTTTGAACATCCCGATTGGGCCCCTAACCAATGCATTTGTATTGGCAAAATAAGGACTAAGAGTCAGGCTCAGAGCCCCCTGGGAATTCACCGATTCCCTGGTGGACCAGTCCGAGCCTGTAATAAGTACAGGGGGAGACAAGAAAAATCTATATAACAGAAATACCAAGACAGCAATGGGGATAGGGCGGCAATTAGAGAAATGGCACTGGCATAAAAATCATGTAAATACATCGAGGAGATATGTCCCATAAAGCAAATAAACACCAAATGTAAAGGTATGCAAAAAGCAGATACAGCTAAGAAGTGAGTATAAGGGAAACATGTATATAAACCTATCAAAGATACATATAAAGAGCCAGGTACGTCGTGTGAGATGCATGAGCACAGCCACTACCTACCAACAATGAAAAAAAAAACCCAGCATTTATTGACTATTAAACATAAACATATATTTGAACTATTCATCAATAAAATTTTCTACATTTTTATACAGTGTCTTACACACACAGTCTTTTTTGGGTTTGCCATTTGCTTCATTGTGGGGTTTATGGTCTATTTATGGAGGAGTCTTTTTTGATTGGTTAGAAATGCATTACTTGGCGGAGAATCAAAGGCTGTCCGATTGCCCATCCCCCGCCAAGCATTCAGGACGTTGACCCAAAGATGATATTTGTCCTCGTTCCAAATCCCATTGATCCTGAATCTCGGCAAAACCATATTTAGGTTGACGATAATAAGTCGATTTTGAAATCATGAATATATTGAGGAAGTCAAACAAAGCTTTTAGTTTCTTAAAGTGAACGTCGCTTAATTCTATAGCACTCGACAGCATAAGATTTCCAATAGGAATCCGCTTTAATCTAGGCTGACTAGTCCACAGTTCTTGAACATGTCCCTTGACACATTTGACATCGACATTGATGGCCGACCCAAGTGGTCGGATACGAAGCTCAGTCAGTTTTGCTGCGCACGTTGTCCTATACTGACATGGTACTAGAGAAATGATCTCTTCTAAGCAGCTCCGAAAAACTATAAATTTTGGTTCATTCACTGGATCCGTGGTGTCAGGGTTAATTTTTTCAAAATCGTCATCGTCTGAACCTTCTACAAGATCATCCGGGAGGGGTTCTATATCTTCATCATGGTCATCTTCTTCCTCAACCTCAACATCCACAGGTAGGAAACTTTCATCCTCTGGGTCCTCTTCCTCCTCTGTGTCATCAGGACTTGGTGAAATAGTCTCAGGACTAAGTGTTTTTTCATGAGATAAGTTGAGTTTTGGACGAGATGGCGAAGGCTGTTGAATCAAAGGAGACGGGTTTGGCATTTGAATGTAGTTTGTTGAATGCACGCCGCTTTGTGGGTTGGACGTTTGATCAGAATGTGAGCCGGTAGCACGACATGTTTCTGTGGCAATTGGCGAATCCAAAAGAGGAGTTTTAGGAAATTGAATTGGTGCCACAGGCAAGTAACATTCTTCTGGGTCCTCTTCCTTTTTTATATCATGACTTAGTGAAATATTTTCAGTCCAAAGTGTTTTTTCACAAGGAAATTGAATTGGTGTTACGGGCATGTGGCATTCTTCTGGGTCCTCTTCCGTCTTTATGTCACATTCTTCTGGGTCCTCTTCCATCTTTAAGTCACATACTTCGAGGCCCACAGGTATAAAACTATTATCCATAGTGTGGTCTTGTACTCCTTCAAGATCAGACGTATCCATTACATCCTCCACCTCCTGCTTAATCTGTGAAACATTGAGAAGTTCTTCTGAATTTGGCAATGCCTCACCACCCACCTGATGACACTCAGCAGTGGTGCTTTTCGCTTTGTTTTCTTCAGGGTTGAAGAAGCCAATCTTGGTAGAATCGGTCAATATTTTGCATGAGACGCCTCTCTGCTTCCTTTTGGGCTTAAAAGTTTGAGAACCAACATTTTTCTTTGGGATAAAACGTGTATCCAACACAAATGTACTCTTCTCCTTGTTCCAGTAGAAATCAGTGTTGGTCGCTTTGTCCACCATTATTACTGGCTTATGTGGTGAGCATGGCTGTTGTTCAGGTAGTAATATCATTGGTACAACTGGTAACTGAACCATAAGTGTATTTCCAACTTGTGTCCTCTCCGCTAATAAACTAATGTTACTGGAATCAATGGCATTCGGAGTAAATTCAGATGTACAAGGCTTTTTAACACGCTTACGTTTGCGCGCAACTGTTTGGTTGTCTTCACCAATAGTCACTGTGATGTAATCATCTTCAGGTTTTGGAACACTTGGAAATATTGTCGGCAAGGCATCAGCCCGCAGATTTTTTCTGCCATATAGATATTCATAGCAATCATAACTGAAGTGCTGTGAGCACAAGCGATACCCGTTGTTTTTTTTCTTATCGAATACTTTTTGAACCCATTCCTCGAGATTTGGAAAATGATCAGGTGCTTGCTGAAGCCATTGCCTTATACGATCCAATTGTTTCGGAAAGGAATGCATTCTAATGTTGGGATCCTTACGGTTCATAGGATTTACACATCCTTTGATGATACAGGACGGCATTTTTGTACAGTTCAAAGGCCTAAGCATAAAAAAACAGAAAAATTTAGAAATGAGGTTCTGGCAACAAATTTGACAAGTGCATTGCGTCATATTTCAATTCAGAAAATGGACCACATGCTATGCCTAGGTATTTGTCCTGCATAAATGATGAAAAATGAGGTTATTTGCATTTCTCTAATGCTGGCATTATGTCAGTACTGTATTCACTGTTGGACTGAAGGACCTAGGGGCAGGAACCTGTTCTGAGTGCCCACCCACTACATATGTGCAAGAGCCACCACGTATGTGCAAGATTTTAGTAAGGGAGCTGTGATGTTGGCTTTGCAAACATAGCTGCCATCGGGAATTTTGGGGCCCAATATTGGCAAAGAATGATGCACAATGCCAAACACGTAATAAAATACTCCCTAGAGCTCTGCCACACAGTATAATACATTTGTTTTCAGAGTTCTAAGCATGCATTGGCATTGTTTATAGCAGACATGATCTGAGTTTGTGACCCACTGTCTCAATATCAAACTGACAGTAACAATTTTCGATGAGAAAAAATGATTAATATAATTACCGTTGGATGTGATGTTACAATTGGATTTGTTGGACTTGCAATGTGGTCAAATCCTGGTTTCATGGACGAAAATTCCGGGATATGAAAAATCCTACCAAAAGTGATACAGATTAGACCAATCACATAATATTATTATTATTGTTTATTTATATAGCACCATTAATTCCATGGTGCTTTACATTATTATATTAATTCCATGGTGCTGTACATTATTATATTAATTCCATGCTGCTGTACATTATTATATTAATTCCATGGTGCTGTACATTATTATATTAATTCCATGCTGCTGTACATTATATTAATTCCATGGTGCTGTACATTATTATATTAATTCCATGGTGCTTTACATTTGGGGGTTACATACAATACACAGAATATACAGGCTGATATAATGCTAACAGTGACCGACTGGCACAGTGGGGTAGAGGGCCCTGCCCGTGAGGGCTTACAATCTATGAGGGAAGGGGGTAGAGACAGAAGGAGAGGGGGAGACTGTACAGATGGCGGTGCGGTGATAGTGTTATTGGAGGTTGTAGGCCTTCCTGAATAGGGGAGTCTTCAGGGCCTTCTTGAAGCCTGTGATTGTGGGGGTCAGTCTTATGTGTCTTGGTAAGGAGTTCCAGAGTATGGGGGATGCACAGGAGAAATCTTGGAGACGGTTGTGTGAGGAGCGGATGAGAGGAGAGCGGAGTAGGAGGTCATTGTAGGATCTGAGGTTACGTGTGGGCAGGTAGCAGGAGATGAGGTCAGAGATATATGGAGGGGACAGGTTGTGGATGGCTTTGTATGTTAGCATTAGTAGCTTGAACTCAATTCGCTGGGCTATAGGTAGTCAGTGGAGGGACTAGCAGAGGGGAGCAGCTGATGAAGATCGGGGGGTGAGGTGGATTAAGCGAGCAGCACAATTTAAGGTGGACTGGAGGGGGGCGAGGGTGTTTGCTGGGAGTCCATGGAGAAGGGTGTTGCAGTAGTCTAAGCGGGAGATTATGAGGGCCTGGACGAGCATCTTGGTAGTTTCAGGGGTGAGGAAGGAGCGAATTCGATGGATGTTCTTGAGCTGGAGGTGTTGAGGGTTTGAACGTTGGACTTGAAGGATAGGTCCCAGTCCAGGGTTACCCCAAGACATCGGGCCTGTGAGAAAGGGGTAATTGTGGTTCTGTTAACTTTGATAGATGGGTCAGGTGGAAGGGCCATACGGGGTGGGGTGAAAATGATGAACTCCATTTTCTCCATGTTCAGTTTGAGAAAGCGAAAGAAGAGGAAGGAGGCTACAGCCACTAAACAATCTGGAACTCTGGCCAGCAGGGAGGTAATGTCTGGTCCAGAGATGTAGATTTGGGTGTCATCGGCATAGCAATGGTACTGGAAACCATGAGATTCTATGAGTTGGCCCAGGCCAAGGGTGTAGATGGAGAACAGGAGGGGTCCTAGGACGGAGCCTTGGGGGACACCTATATTTCATAAACTTATTATAATAGTTAGAACATAAGACACTTACCAATCCACAGTAAATTCACAAATTTCTGAAAAAAGGCGTCTTTAGTAGAAAAATTCCAAATCTGTAAACCAGACAGACACGGTACATCATTACAAGAGTTTACTTTTTTTTTTTTTGCATTATACTCCAAAAGCGCTTTGCAAGTCCAACACCAGCAAAGCAAAACAATCAAAGATGGTATTGTGTAGCTATATGCACACGATATTATGCGTATATGGGTCCGTTACACAACTGTCTTCCATGTGCCACACGTCCTCCATGAGTTTGCTAAACAGCCAAATAGGACCTATCATGAGTTTGAAATCTGGCATCATGGTCACCCACACTGACCTGTGATATTATCTTATTTAGTACCAACGTATTTTGCAGAGAATCAGGCCTGGTTCACATCTGCGCTCGGTAAGCCGTTCGAGGAGTCAGCTTGCGGACATACCGAACGCATTGACAAGCGGTGAGCTTATGAAAGCACATGGACCCCCTAAACCAGGGGTGGGCAATTAATTTTCCCATGGGGCCGCATAAGAAATTGAAACTATGTTAGAGGGCCGCGCCATGGCAAATTTAGCTCCACCCACTTCTACATTGACTCCGCCCATTCCTAATCATCTTTCCATGTGCCCCCACAAAGTAGAATCCTCCTACAGTCACCCATACATTATATGCCCCCACATTATAATGTTCCCTTCCAACTGCCCCACAGTATTAAGCCCCTCTCCTGGTGCCCCAGTTTAAACTGGTGGAAACTAGAGGAGACATGAAGCTGGGACAGCTGGAGGGGGACATTAAACAGTGGGGGTAGTTGGAGGGGGGCAATAAATTGACAGCTGGAGCGGGACATGAAACTGGGGGCAACTAAAGGGGGACATTAAAATCAGGAAGCAGACATTAAAACCATAGGGTTAGCTGGAGGGTGACATTAAACTGGGGGCAACTAGAGTCAGACAGGTCCCCTCCACCTACCTCCATGGTTTAATGCCCCCTCCAGTTGTCCCCATTTTAATGTCCCCCCCAGTTTAAGTGCCCCCTTCATCTACCCCCAGATTCATGTCCCCCTCAGTTTCATATCTCCCTTCATTTTCCCCATTTCATGTCCCCCCCCTCCATCACTCCCCCAGTTTCATGTCCCCCCTCCATCTGCCATCTCTGCCCTAGTATAACATTCCCCTTCCATCTATGCCCCTAGGTTACTGAGACACACAGACACATATAGACAGACAAACACATATAGACAGACACATATAGACAGACACATATAGACAGACAGACACATATAGACAGACAGACACATATAGACAGACAGACACATATAGACAGACAGACACATATAGACACACATACACTCCCCCCTGCATCTTACATTCCCCAGTACCTTATGACACACACTCACATGTCTCCATCTTCCTGCACTGTCCTGCCGGCACTAAGACACGCCCCCAAGACACGCGCCCACCCCCCCCCCCTAGACAAGCTGTGCGGGCCGGACTGAATCAGTCAGAGGGCCGGATATGGCCCGAGGGCCGGGCTTTGCCCAGGTCTGCCCTAAACTATAATGGGGAACGTGTGTTTTCTGCATGAGTTATATGGTTTCATTGCTCACCGCTTTTTAATGCATTTGGTATTACGTTCGAGAGGTCCCTAAGAGGACTCCCCAAACGGAATACCGAAGGCCGATGTGAACCAGGCCTTACACATATTGTCAGTCACTTTCCCATATAGGGCTCACACTCTAAATTTCGTCTCATTGTGTCTTTGGAGTGAGGAAGGAAATCAGATTAAACAAAGACAAACATGGGGTTATCTTTTTTTTGTATTCAAAGCTATGGCTCCAGCAGTGTATGGGACCATAGAAACGAATGGTTGATTGTGTTATCCTCTTAATAAAAGGAAATTCACTGACAGAAACTACAGTTGTATGCATGCAGCCTCAGGCTACGTTCACATCTGCATTGGTGTCCATTGCAGATTCCATCAAAAATCAGTGGAAAGTGCAGGAAAACTTTCCTGAGTGTAAAATCCCTGGAAAACTTGATGGACACCTGGCAGACCCCATTATATTCTATGGGGTCCAGGGGTATCCACGGTTTTAGCAGGCGTGCACTCTGTCGTTTGGGTCCCACTATGGATTCGAACGACAGAACACGGCGCAAGTGTGAACCTCGACTGAATCTGCTGTGAGTATAATACAAAAGGATAATTTTTTTAAAAAGTGAGTGTCAAAACAAAAATCAGATTCAAATAAATATTTTGTTACATTTTCTCTAAGGGCTAGTTCACACGTGAACTGCCCGCGCGGGTTTTGACACTGGTCAAAACCCGCTTGCTGCGACCATCGCGGCTTTCCCCTCCGCTGTCGGCTCAAATGAATGAGCCGACATAGGAGGGTGCTGCAGCTGGGCGGAAGCCGCGCGGCTCTCCGCAGCGAAACCGGTTTTTTAAAATCGGACACAGAGTACTGCATGTCCGACTCTGTGTCCAATTTTTAAAAAACGGTTTCGCGGCGGAGAGCATAAAACACACCACCGCTCACGGCCGGACATCTTTCAAACCCAATGGGTATTAAAGAGTCCAGCAGGTTTCCGTCTCCTGCTCAGTTTTGTGCAGGAAACGGAAACCTGCAGAACGGACTCCCGGGCGCAGATGTGAACGAGCCCTTAAAGGGGTATTCCCACCTCACATACTCATCAGTCTTTGCTGCTGTAAAATCTTCTTTCTTCCTTGTTTCTTGCATCATTTGGTGGGCGGGGTTTTACACGCAACCTGCCGTTTAGCTCTGCCCCCAAATCACGTGTAGCTCCGCCCACCCATATTGGACTATGAAGTACAGGCAGTAGCAACTCCATTCTGTGTTACATACAGCGACTGCCTGTCTCTGCCATAATGAACACAATTGCATTAGCTAGCCTGATAACTGGGAGAACAGAAGAAATGAAAGCAGCTCCTCTCCTCTATCTGAGTGCAGGACCTAGGTCACGTGGTGTAGACACAGGAATAGCTAGATACACAGGCTCACTCCCTGCACTTAGCCCCTCCTCCCTCCCCCCCTGAGAGCAGCAGATACATCACTTGACTCAGGAGCAGCTAGGTCAGGGCTGTGGCCACAAAGAATTGAATAAAGTGAGATAGTGGACAAACAAAGCAGTTCTGCTGAAGCAGTGTATTTAGGAAAAGTCTTACATCCACATTAACAAGCAGTATAGATAGGATCCTTGTGATGGGACAACCCATATACACAGTAAATAGCTATCATACTACACAGGGGAGAGGAGAGACAAACTTACCTGCTGCAGGACAAGGCTCAGCTTGCAATGAACTCTCTTAGGTCTGTGTTTGCAGACAGAGGTAACAGCCTCCCTGTCTCTGCCCCAATCAGCAAAATAAAATTAACAGACTGATAATGGGGAGAAGAGGAGAGGAGCACAAGCTCTCCCGCCCAGGAGCTCCCCTCCCCCATCACTTCCTGAGAGCTGCTGCCACTTCACTGAGAGATAAGATCGGCCACAGGTCCCTGGTAACGCTGTGTAAACAATCAGATTAACATTGTCTGCAGGCAGAGAGAGCAGCTGTGCTGGAGCCATTGTCTGTAATTCTATTGTGCCTGCATTACACCCAGTGCACAAAGACTGAGTGAGACTAACAACGTGTGTACATGGCAAGTCCATCAGAGTATAGGCTGCGGGCTACTGGGACATAAGGTACCTAGAAGCCTGGGGCTTATACACTGCCCCCTGCTGGAGCTACGTGCTCTGCTGTCCTCAAGGGCTCTCACCCCAAGAGTAGTCCCAGAGCCTGCAACTATGTCTGCCCATACAGAAGCAGAGGGGAACCTAATGGCCGCACCTCCATCCCCTAGATGTAGGGAGGTGACCCAAAAGGGCTATACACACCCCTGCAGCCTCACACACACAGTGACAAACAGTGGTACACATGAAACTCCTACTTAAAGGGCTATTCCCTGCTCACCAGTCCTCGCTGCTGCTGCAGACTTCTCTCTTCCTGGTTTTCGATGTCAATTGGTGGGCGGGGTTTCATATGCAAAGCCACACTGTCCGACTATCTCCAGTTTAGCTCCGCCCCCAAATTAGTGTGTAACTCCGCCCACCACATTGCGTGATCCTATGGGAGGACTGAAGGGCCTGTGATGTCATCAAATGTCCTATAACACTTGGATTCAGCTTGTTCTATATAGAGTCGGCTCAATCCTGGAGGGCTAAGGGACCAGGTCATTCTATCCACTAGCTTTTAGCCTGCTCTGTATAAGAAAGCTCAATCCTAGTGAGCAAAGGGATCAGGTCCTTTAGCCTACTAGGATTTAGACTGTATTCAGTGGCGTAACTAGGAATGGCGGGGCCCCGTGGCGAACTTTTTGACATGGCCTCCCTCCCCCAACCGACGCCGAAGAACTCAACCGACCCCCTCCTACGCATTTCTGCGCGTTGAATTATGCCCCATAGTGGCCCCTGTACACAGTATTATCCCCCATAGGGGCCCCTGCACAGTTTTATCCCCCATAGTGTCCCCTGCACACAGTATTATCCCCCATAGTGGCCCCTGCACACAGTATTATCCCCCATAGTGGCTCCTGCACACAGTATTACCCCCATAGTGACCCCTGCACACAGTTTTATCCCCCATAGTGGCCCCTGCACACAGTATTATCCCCCATAGTGGCCCCTGCACACACAGTATTATGCCCCATAGTGGCTCCTGCACACAGTATTATACCCCATAGTGGCCCCTGCACACAGTATTATCCCCCATAGTGGCCCCTGCACACAGTATTATCCCCCATAGTGGCCCCTGCACACAGTATTATCCCCCATAGTGGCCCCTGCACACAGTATCATCCCCCATAGTGGCCCCTGCACACAGTATTATCCCCCATAGTGGCCCCTGCACACAGTATTATCCCCCATAGTGGCCCCTGCACACACAGTATTATGCCCCATAGTGGCCCCTGCACACAGTATTATCCCCCATAGTGGCTCCTGCACACAGTATTATCCCCCATAGTGGCCCCTGCACACAGTATTATGTCCCATAGTGGCCCCTGTACACAGTATTATCCCCCATAGGGGCCCCTGCACACAGTTTTATCCCCCATAGTGTCCCCTGCACACAGTATTATCCCCCATAGTGGCTCCTGCACACAGTATTATGTCCCACTGTGGACACCCATAAACAATTATACTCTGGGGTCTTTTCAGTCCCCAGAGTATAATAATCGGAGACCCGGGGGAATAAAAACATAAAAAACTACTGTTACTTACCTGTCCCCCAGCTCCTACACTGTCTTCTCCGCTGCCTTCTGCGCTGCTGTCCTTGTACAATGACGTCGGACATCACATGACCCCGGACGCAGGCCGGGGTCATGTGACGTCAGAGACGTCAGAAAGGACGTCAGGAAGGAGGCCTGGCAGGATTGTGGAGAGGTAAGTAACAGTGTTTTTTATGTTTCTTACCTCTCCCGGGCCGCTGATCATTATACTCAGGGGTCCGAAAAGACCCCCGAGTATAATGATAGCAGCAGTAGCAGCTGTCACCGGGCCCCTAATGTCCCGGGCCCTGTGGCAGCTGCCTCCGCTGCTATGGCGGTAGTTACGCCACTGACTGTTTTATATAAGAAAGCAGCACTCATTTCCCCCCTCCTTTATCTGAGTGCAGGAATCTAGGTCACATGTGTGGTGTAGACACAGGAACAGCTACAGACACAGGCTCCGAGAGCAGGCAACTACATCACTTGACATTTGAGCTGATAATCCCAAGCGCCATAGAAACGCAGTGTCAACAATGAAGTGAATAAATTAAGATAGCGGCCAAACAAAGCAGTTTTGCTGAAGCAGTGTATTTAGGAAAAGTCTTAAATCCACATTAACAAGCAGTATAGATAGGATCCTTGTGATGGGACAACCCCTTTAACAATAAAAGTACACAACAGTCATATTACAGGCATCAAAACCAAACATGGAATAACAACTGATTGAGGCAGTTTTACGCAGATCCAGTCTTTCCACTTCTTCGTCTTCCAGACTCCCTCCGCATCCGACCCTGATCGCTTGCGTTCCAACTTATACAGACGGTATAGCTTGCTCAAAAATAAATGTACACACTCCTCTTCCGATAGTCATGTTGAAACAAGAGCAGGTTACGGATATCCCACAAGATATCTCTAAACAGAAAAGAGAACAACTATACGACTGATGCCGAAACAATGTGGTGAGACCGAGTCCAGGGCCGGCGTCAGCACACAGCATAGTCGAGCAAGTGCTGGGGCCCACAGACATGGGGCAGAGATGGGAGACATGAAACTGTGGGCAGATGAAGGGGGAGAACAGCATGAAACTGGGGACAGAGATGGAGGGGAACATGAAACTGGGGTCATTGGAAGGGTGTATATGAAACTGGGGGAGAGATGGAGGGGGGGCATATAATTTACGGGTGACTGTAGGAGGATTATACTGTGTGGGAGCATATGAAAAATGAATGAGAATGGGCGGAGTCAACATAAAAGTGGGTGGAGCTAAATTTGCCGCGGCACGCACATTTTCCCCTCTTTCTACTCTTCAAAAGTTGGGAGGTATGGCGTTGGTGACGCCACACTCCTGCGTGACGTCACTCGCTTCATCTGCGACGAACAGTGTCTTGACTCCCCAGCCTCCTTTACAAGGGGGCCCACTGAGGCTCTGTCGCCCAAGGGATCATAAAAACCTGGAGCCGGCCCTGGCCGAGTCTATAATAAATGTGAAAAAGGACATTTGAGACAGTCCTGATAACTCCCTAAACAGATGAGTTAAACGTTTCAACACACTCTTTGTGAAATAATCCCACAAGAGGTGATATATGGACTCTTCCTGACCACATCCTTCTATGGGACACCTCTCCGTACAGGCCAATCGTCTACGAGACATAAAAGTCCTGTTAGGCAGGGTGTCGTGAAATGAGAGCCACGCCACCTGCTTCTGTTTAGACAGAACCGGAAGGGTTTCGGCCATGTTGAGGAGTTTTACCACATTTACTCCTGGTTACCCTTTCCATGGACGAACCCCATAAAAAGACATAAAGCATTCTAGTCATTTGTTGCAGCCAACGTGCTGAAGGTCGAAAAACACATGTAAGGTATAACATCATCGGCAAAATTACTGCCTTTATCATCAACACCTTCCCATACAATGAAAGTTGCCTCATCTTATAAAAATTAAGCTTCTTGGCAATGCGGAGACCTAGCTGTTGGAAGGAAAAATCACCTTTTAAAGCTGGTTCAAAACAGACACCAAAAATGTCCAGGCCACCAGCACAGTAAGTGAGCTGAAAGTCCCGAACCTCCTCCCTACCCGCAAAAACTGAATAAGTAGACTTGGACCAGTTAACCACCAACTCCGAGATTGAGCAAAAAATTCTTAAATACGGCTTGACTCAGTCCAAGTAAGTTTGTGTGGTAGATATGAACACAACGTCCATATAAGCTAAAACCTTCACAGCTAGGCCTCCCGCACCAGGTTTCACCCCTTAGCGACCCTTGACGTAGTATTACGTCATGGGCACTAGGTACTTAGCACACCATGAAGTAATACTGTACTACGTCATGGTGCGCTCGCCTGCTCACTAGCTGAGCGGGCGGAATCGGAAGCGGGTGAGAGCTTATACCGACAGCTCTCACCCTTTTCCATAACCTCCGGTCGGTGCTTTTACCGATCGGAGGTTTTTTACCCCTTGTTTGCCATGATCAAACATGATCACGGCAAACAAGCGATTCCGTTCCGGTTCTGTCTGTCCCCTTCCCCCCCTGGCAAGATCGGGTGGTGCCAGTATCTCTGCTATTTAGCCTGGGGTCTGGTATAAAAAGTAATCAAAAAGTCATGTGCACCCCACAACAGTACCAATAAAAAGCAAAAGTTGTCTCGCAAAAAATAAGCCCCCAACCAACACTGTCAACCGAAAAATAAAAATGTTACACCTCTCAGAAAATGGCAATGCAAAAAACATTGATTTATGTCCCCAAATGTGTTTTTGTTCTGCAGAACTAGTAACACATAAAAAATAATATAAATGAAGTATCGCCGTAATCATACCGACCCGCAGAATAAAGGCCACATGTTACTTATACTGTACGCTGTATGGTGAAAAATTTAAAAGGTAAAACACAATACCAGAATTGTTTTTTGTTAATTTTTTTAATCCAACAAAAAAGAGTTAATAAAATGTATTCAATAAGTTGTAGGCACCCAAAAATGGTGTCATTACAAAATGCATCTCATCCCGCAAACAACAAGCCCTTATATGGCCACGTCACCAGAAAAATAAAGAAAATATAGCATCTAGCAATGCGAGGACAAATCCCCGCAAAAATCGCCAAATTATTAGAACTCAACTGGCTGCAGCAGGAGGGGAATGTATAAGCTGTGCGAGTGGATATCAGGGGACACCCCAAATTTACAGCTTATGAGCGAAAAGACACCAAAAGTGACCCCCAAAGTGACCCCCAGAGTGACTCTCCCAATCATAGGAGCTACTGGGACATAGTAGGGAATTTGGTGTTCCCAATGTCCTCTGCACCGCTTATATATTCCCTCTTCACCATCCGCTGTGCAGTCACGTCTGGGATACTAATACTCACTACACCCCCTGATAAATTCTTTGAGGGGTGCAGTTTTCAAACTGGGGTCACTCCTTTGGGGAATCCACTTTTCTGGTACCTTACAGGCTCTACAAACATGACATGGCGTCCAGATACCAAACATCTGAATCTGTACTCCAAAAGCTGCATAGCGCTCCTTCCCTTCTGTGCCCTGTTATGCGCCCAAACTGCAGTGTATGCCACATGTATGATACTGGTGTACCCCGGATAACATATATAATGTCATATGTGGGTATAAACTGATATTAGGGCACATGTATGACACTGGTGTACCCCGGATAACATATGTAATGTCATATGTGGGTATAAACTGATATTGGGGCACAGCTGGATACAGAAGGAAAGAAGGCTTGTTTGCTTTTTGGAGCACAGACTTAGACGGTTTGGTTTTTGGATGCCATGACCCTTTTATAGAGACCCTAAAATTGCCCTTACAAAATGAGGTCACTTCTTAGGGAATTCCAGTTTACTGGCACCTCCAGGGCTCTGCAAAAACAATATGGCACCCAGAAAGTCCCTCTAAATCTGTACCCCAAAAGCTAAAAAGCGCAGTGCTCCTTCCCTTCTGAACCCTGCTGTGTGCCCAAGCAGCAGTTTATACCCGCATATAGTACATACAGTTAGGGCCAGAAATATTTGGACAGTGACACAATTTTCGCGAGTTGGGCTCTGCATGCCACCACATTGGTTTTGAAATGAAACCTCTACAACAGAATTCAAGTGCAGATTGTAACGTTTAATTTGAAGGGTTGAACAAAAATATCTGATAGAAAATGTAGGAATTGTACACATTTCTTTACAAACACTCCACATTTTAGGAGCTCAAAAGTAATTGGACAAATAAACATAACCCAAACAAAAAAAAAAATTTTTCAATATTTTGTTGCGAATCCTTTGGAGGCAATCACTGCCTTAAGTCTGGAACCCATGGACATCACCAAACGCTGGGTTTCCTCCTTCTTAATGCTTTGCCAGGCCTTTACAGCCGCAGCCTTCAGGTCTTGCTTGTTTGTGGGTCTTTCCGCCTTAAGTCTGGATTTGAGCAAGTGAAATGCATGCTCAATTGGGTTAAGATCTGGTGATTGACTTGGCCATTGCAGAATGTTCCACTTTTTTGCACTCATGAACTCCTGGGTAGCTTTGGCTGTATGCTTGGGGTCATTGTCCATCTGTACTATGAAGCACCGTCCGATCAACTTGGCAGCATTTGGCTGAATCTGGGCTGAAAGTATATCCCGGTACACTTCAGAATTCATCCGGCTACTCTTGTCTGCTGTTATGTCATCAATAAACACAAGTGACCCAGTGCCATTGAAAGCCATGCATGCCCATGCCATCACGTTGCCTCCACCATGTTTTACAGAGGATGTGGTGTGCCTTGGATCATGTGCCGTTCCCTTTCTTCTCCAAACTTTTTTCTTCCCATCATTCTGGTACAGGTTGATCTTTGTCTCATCTGTCCATAGAATACTTTTCCAGAACTGAGCTGGCTTCTTGAGGTGTTTTTCAGCAAATTTAACTCTGGCCTGTCTATTTTTGGAATTGATGAATGGTTTGCATCTAGATGTGAACCCTTTGTATTTACTTTCATGGAGTCTTCTCTTTACTGTTGACTTAGAGACAGATACACCTACTTCACTGAGAGTGTTCTGGACTTCAGTTGATGTTGTGAACGGGTTCTTCTTGACCAAAGAAAGTATGCGGCGATCATCCACCACTGTTGTCATCCGTGGACGCCCAGGCCTTTTTGAGTTCCCAAGCTCACCAGTCAATTCCTTTTTTCTTAGAATGTACCCGACTGTTGATTTTGCTACTCCAAGCATGTCTGCTATCTCTCTGATGGATTTTTTTCTTTTTTTTCAGCCTCAGGATGTTCTGCTTCACCTCAATTGAGAGTTCCTTTGACTGCATGTTGTCTGGTCACAGCAACAGCTTCCAAATGCAAAACCACACACCTGGAATCAACCCCAGACCTTTTAACTACTTAATTGATTACAGGTTTATGAGGGAGACGCCTTCAGAGTTAATTGCAGCCCTTAGAGTCCATTGTCCAATTACTTTTGGTCCCTTGAAAAAGAGGAGGCTATGCATTACAGAGCTATGATTCCTAAACCCTTTCTCCGATTTGGATGTGGAAACTCTCATATTGCAGCTGGGAGTGTGCACTTTCAGCCCATATTATATATATAATTGTATTTCTAAACATGTTTTAGTAAACAGCTAAAATAACAAAACTTGTGTCACTGTCCAAATATTTCTGGCCCTAACTGTACATATCACCTATATAATCCAAAATGGATAGAGAATCTCCATGAACACAAATGGTGGAAAAGGGCATTAATATAAACCCAGAGGTTAAAAGTACATACACATTACAAGGGAGTATATTTGTAAGTAACCATGTAGCAATCCACCTATACACTACAAAGTAAATGGAGAATCTCCACAAACAGAGATCATGAAAAAAAAAAAGAGTAATATCCAGAGTTTGCATAGGGAATCAACAAACAAGCATGCATAAACTGAGACCAATATCAAGTGGTATGTGTAACCGGGCACCGGTATGTGGTATGTGTACCGTTAGGTACAGATATTAAATAGTGAGATGACATATATTTAGAAGAGTACAAATAACATACCCATAATGGCAGAGTGCCTGAACAGTGTCTGGCCGAGCAGCCATACTTACCCATATGTGTAACGTTACAGTTCTGCCCTTGCTGGGTTCTCCTTGTCTGGTAGTATGACTCCTCACCTGCAATTTTTAATTATTGTTATTTAAAGGGGTTGTCCCATCACAAGGATCCTATCTATACTGCTTGTTAATGTGAATGTAAGACTTTTCCTAAATACATTGCTTCAGCAAAACTGCTTTGTTTGTCCACTATCTTACTTTATTCAATTATTGTTTACTAGAGATGAGCGAACAGTGTTCTATCGAGCACATGTTCGATCGGATATCAGGCTGTTCGATGTGTTCGATTCGAATCGAACATCACATGGCAAACTCCAAAAAAATTCGATTCCCCTCCCACCTTCCCTGGCGCTTTTTTTTGCACCAATAACAGCGCAGGGGAGGTGGGACAGGAACTACGACACCGGAGGCATCGAAAAAAATCGGAAAAAGTCATTGGCTGCCGAAATCAGGTGACCTCCATTTTAGACGAATAGTGGATTTCAAATCCGGGTCATATGAGAATGTGAACTTTGTGACTATGAGACAGGGATAGCTGTACAGGCAGGGATAGCTAGGGATAACCTTTATTTAGGGGGGAATGTTATTAAAAATAACTTTTTGGGGCTCTATCGGGTGTGTAATTGTGATTTTTGTGACATAAACTGTTTCCAATAGGAATGCATTGGACAGCGCTGATTGGCCAGAGTACGGAACTCGACCAATCAGCGCTGGCTCTGCTGGAGGAGGCGGAGTCTAAGATCGCTCCACACCAGTCTCCATTCAGGTCCGACCTTAGACTCCGCCTCCTCCGGCAGAGCCAGCGCTGATTGGTCGAATTCCGTACTCTGGCCAATCAGTGCTGGCCAATGCATTTCTATGGGGAAAAGTTAGCTCGCGAAAAACGCAAGCTGACAGGGATTTCCATGAAATAAAGTGACTTTTATGCCCCCAGACATGCTTCCCCTGCTGTCCCAGTGTCATTCCAGGGTGTTGGTATCATTTCCTGGGGTGTCATAGTGGACTTGGTGACCCTCCAGACACGGATTTGGGTTTCCCTCTTAACGAGTATATGTTCCCCATAGACTATAATGGGGTTCGAAACCCATTCGAACACTCGAACAGTGAGCGGCTGTTCGAATCGAATTTCGAAGCTCGAACATTTTAGTGTTCGCTCATCTCTATTGTTTACACATCCCTTGACTTATCTGATCAAAAGTCCAGTGACGTAGCTGCCTGCTGTGAGGGGGGAGGGCTGAGGGGCTAAGTGCATGGGAGCGAGCCTGTGTCTCTCTATTTTATTAGTCCCCCCCTAGGGGGCTTGAACCTGCAGTCATTTGATTGCAGTTCCCATAGACGTCAATACAACTGTATTGCAGTCTATGGGACTTTCTGTATATTACTATTACGGCTGGTCATAGACCCAGCCGCAATACTAATATAGCTGTGACAGGCCTGGGAGCCTTCAGTAGGCTCCCGGCTGTCACCGGTACAGGTCGGCTCCTGCGATATCACCGCGCAGGAGCCGACCTGCAACTGTACAGGTATGGGGTCGGTGGGGACTGGCCCTGGGGGGGGTATTATACACCTTGGGGGGAAGGGGCCGCCAATACAGACCCAGCATCCGCTGTAATAGAAAGGCGGATGCTGGGGAGGGTTAGACTCCGACACATCGCTACGCTCCTGCGCTGCATGAAGCCAGCAGCGGCAGGAGCGATGCTGATATTCCAGGGGAAGGGGGGGTGAAGGAGCGGAATAGCAGCATCGCTCCTGTCGCTGCTGGCTTCATGCAGGGTAGGAGCGTAGCGATGTGCCGGCGTCTAACCCTCACCGGCATCCGCCTTTCTATTACAGCGGATGCCGGGTCTGTATTGGCATTGTGAAGGCTGGGGAACTGACTGGTCTTCACAATGCTGCATCGGGAGCGCACACGCAGAGCCAGCGGCATAGAAAGCCGCTGGCTTTGCATATGTAACCCCGCCCACCAATGACGCAACAAAGCAGGAAGAAAGAAGATTTTCCAGCAGCGAAGACAGGTGAGTATGCGACGTGGGAATACCCCTTTAATAAAGATTTTGATACTTCTGATTACCTTTGCTCTATTTTCATCATAATTTGTCAGTGTTTGGCTTGTCAGCTCCAGGCAGACACGGGATATTTTATGACAGCCTGTATTTTGCTGTTGTATTCACAGGACCAGGACCGCCATAAGGAATTTTGGGGCCCCATACAGCCTAAGTGTCTAATTCCCCCCCCCCCCCCCCCGCCGCCATTTTAAAACTACTTTAATTTGCGACATACCAATTTTGTATTACATTTCCCTTTATTTAGCAGCTTTACAAGGCTTAATCAGACTCTATTTTCAGGTAAAATCTGCTACGTGTGAAGGCGCCTATAGAGAGCCAACACCATCTATAAGAGCCCTCCTAGTAAATCCTCAGGGCTTTTTCACATTGCGTTTTTGGCCTCCCTTGCTGGGATACGTTGGTAACCAGTCAGAATCAGCTGTCAACTTATCCCTGCAAAAAAGGGGGGCCTGCAGTTCTCCGTGCAGGGATAAGTGGGGAGCTGATTGTGACTGGTTACCAACGTATCCCGGCAAGGGAGGTGAAAAACGCAATGTGAACACGCCTTTAAAGTAAAAGTCCCACCCCCAAACAGGCTGCTATACTAGTAGCATAGCAGCCTACATCATTATTAATACAAAGCACACATAGCTTTGGAGCTATTGTGTGCTTTGTAGTTCTCCAGCTAAAAACTTATATATTATTGCTCCAGTTCCCTCTCCGCAGTGCTGCACACCCGATGCCCCAACAATCCCCCTTCCCCCACGTCCACCTTCTAACATCTTTCCATTGCTCCCTGTACCCATACCTCCCAACTTTTGAAGAACCACAAGAGGGACAAAATGTGCTTTGCGCGCCGCGGCAAATTTAGCCCCACCCACTGTTATGTTGACTCCACCCATTCTCATTCATCTTTCATGTGCTCGCACACAGTATAATCCTCCTACAGTCACCCGTACATTATATGTCCCCCTCTATCTCTCCCCCAGCTTCATATACACCCTTCATCTGCCCCCAGTTTCATGTCTCCCACCCAATCTCTGCCCCCAGATTCATGTCCGCCCATCCATTTCTGCCCCCAGTTTCATGTCCCCCCTCCATCTCTGCCCCCAGTTTCATGTCCCCTCCATCTCTGTCCTGTTTCATGTCCCCCATCTCTACCCCCAGATTCATGTCCCCTCCATCTCTGCCCCCATATTCATGTCCCCCCATCTCTGCTCCCATATTCATGTCCCTCCATCTCTGCCCCCATTGTCATGCCGTCCTCTCCATCTCTGCCCCCATATTCATGTCCCCTCCATCTCTGCTCCCATATTCATGTCCCTCCATCTCTGCCCCCATATTCATGTCCCTCCATCTCTGCCCCCATATTCATGTCCCTCCATCTCTGCCCCCATTGTCATGCCGTCCTCTCCATCTCTGCCCCCATTGTCATGCCGTCCTCTCCATCTCTGCCCCCAGTGTCATGCCGTCCTCTCTCTGCCCCCAGTTTCGCATTCCACATTACACTGACTGACTTACCTTCTCCTTCGTTCCCTCGCAGCTCTCTGCGCGCCTCTCTCACTGGCGCACAGTTATAGACGCGATGTGACGTCATCACATCGCGTCTACAAGCCAGTAGCGGAGGCGGCGAAGCGAGGAGCTGACGCAGGTCAGCTCCTCGCTTCAGCCGCATATGTGACAGCGAGAGAGGCGCACAGTGGCGAAGCAAGGAGCTGACCTGTGTCAGCTCCTCGCTTCGCCGCCGGCTACTGGCTTGTACACGCGATGGCTGAAGCGAGGAGCTGACATGTGTCAGCTCCTTGCTTCGCTGCTGCCGCCGGCTACTGTAGAAGCGATGTGATCACATCCCGTCTACAAGCCAGTAGCGGAGGCGGCGAAGCGAGGAGCTGACACATGTCAGCTCCTCGCTTCAGCCGCATATGTGTCAGCGAGAGAGGCACGCAGCGGCGAAGCGAGGAGCTGACCTGTGTCAGCTCCTTGCTTCAGCCGTGTATGTCTTCAACTCAGATCTGCGTCCTCTGGATGCAGATCTGAGTTGAAATAGGACATACACAATGACTGCTACGGGCGCCAGGGGGCCGGCACACGGTAGCGGGCCAAAACCGGGCCCCCCCATTTTTCAATTTGGCCGGGCCCCTGACGCCAGTACCAGTAGTACTGCCCTATCGGCGGCCCTGCACAGGACAATGGTGGTGAGTTATTATTTATTAGCTTAGTTATCAGATTTGTCCTTCTTGTAAATGCTGCAGTTCTGATAATAGATGTTATTATAGAAGTGTTGTGATTATAAGTTACTTATATATTAATGTGGATGTGCTAGAGAGGAGCTGCAGTGTAAAGTAATTCCACCCTATAATGAAATAAATCATGTAAATCCAGGTTTAGTCCTTCCTACCTTCAATATAGGGATTTAGTGTGTGTGAAATAAATTCATTATATGTCTTATAACTTTTAGGACAAAACAGAAGGCGACACCAAAGAGGGGCAAATTCCCAAACCAGAAATCCCTGACCATGAGAGCTGTCAACTGGGACCAAAAAGTGAAGGTAAGCCGACCTGCAACTGTACAGGTAAGCCGACCTGCGGCCTGCAACTGAAGGTAAGCCGACCATCCTACGTCCTATTTACAAGTATCATAAATCCTTTCCAATGGCCGACTTGCGTCATACGGCCATTTTTTGTCTTCCTACAAGTTAAAGAATATATTTACCAGTATAATATGTCTGAAGAGTTCCAGGAAATTTCCACACAGTTTTATACAGCAAACCGCACAACATGCCATACAGACAGACAGCAATATTTGTATTCCTAATGCTATATGTCGTCCGTATTTCCAAACACGCAGTACATACTACATTGCCCAGATTTAATCATATGGCGTTTACATGATGCCAAACAGCAGCTACACCGTGCCATACTTTGCTCATATTTTGCATTAGTTCCTACACAGAGCCAAGCATTGTCCAGGGTGACCCACTATGTCCATTTAAAGTCATACAATGCAGAGTCAATCAATGCACATTGGCCAATTGTAGAGCAAGGTCAAATAGCATTTTACTATTCTAACATAGTTTTACTAGTGCCCACAGTAACATTTGCTCATTCAATTTAACATGTCCAGATAGCACCATCAAGCCATTGTAAGCCGATGACCGGCAAAATAATGGAGGGGGTGTACATCTCGTCCAGGCTACTTAGGTGGGCGAGATGAGAAAAGTCCAGGAATGATGTTTGTTCTCAGCAGACAATTTTGGTAAATGCTCAGTATTGTGCTAGATTTTTAGGAATGACAGGTAGGTAGGCAGTAGGACCTGTCACTCCACCCCCCTCCAGTCCACACATTGTGGATGTTTCTGCAGCGTGTCAGCTGCTGAGAATTGTCCTCATCAGTGAGGTTTAAAAGGTCAGCTCCAGCAGCAAGACTTGGGACAGAGCTTGGCTGGAGAGCCAGCAGGAAGGTCACATTGTTGGAGTGCTCCTGGTTGTTGCAATTTACTATTGAGTCTGCTATAATAGGTGAGGTATAGAGATGAGCGAACACCATTCAATCAAATACATAATACATATTCGATCGAATATCAGGCTGTTCGAGGTATTCGATTCCGATCGAATACCACGAGGCAAACGCAGTAAAAATTCGTATCCCCTCCCACCTTCCCTGCCACGTTTTTTTTGCACCAATAACTGCGCAGGGGAGGTGGGACAGGAACTACGACAACGGAGGTAGGTAAAAAAAAATGTAAAAACCCATTGGTTGCCAAAATCAGGTGACCTCCCATTTATAAGAACGGCCGCCGCTGTATTCGCCATTTTTGCGGTCAGAGATAGGGAAAGAGACATAGCTGCTGAGGGCTAGATAGGCATTACCTTCTAGTAAGAAACAAACTAGAACAAAGACGTGTCAGCTCACTCACGTGTCTTCAATCAATGACTGATTATGAAATCCACTCTGATCATGCCGTGTTGTAGTCCTCCTCAATAGGTGTGCATGCACGGAAACCAGCCTCCCAGCTCGAGGTAAACTTGAATAGCCAAACGATGAATCCAGCAAACAAACGTTAATTTAAAACGTAGCCTTTATTTTCATCAGAATCCAGAATAAAATATATATCAATGTTGGTATTCAAAAAAAGTCCATGATGGCAAGTGGAAAAAGACGGCGTCTGGCTGACGCGTTTCGGAGCGCTATAGAGGCTCCTTACTCATAGCCTGACGAAACAAATGCAAGTGCTCATCTATATACTGTGAAATCCTGATTGAGCAGCTACAAAGCACCGGAAATACAAAGACTAGTAATGCAACATACCAAACCAACAAAAAACATAAAAATTAAAATCAAACACATACAAAACACATATGTAATAAAAAATCAACATAATATAGGATATTTACAGAAAACGCAACCTATTTTTGGATTGTTCCATACAAGATTTTTTGTATAGCCCTTGATATGTTGGACTGGCAACTAACGATCACATACATAGATCTAAAAAGGATGTTTGCCCTTACTAAAGATGGCCGAATTAGTATTCATTGCTCATGTGCAAGTTTAGGTCTCGATCATGTGACTCATATGTTCGCAAAGAGAAAAAGAAACCATTGATCAGCATGGATAAAGATGTTAACATCAATAGTCACATGATCGGGACCTAAACTTGCACATGAGCAATGAATACTAATTTGGCCATCTTTAGTAAGGGCAAACATCCTTTTTAGATCTATGTATGTGATCGTTAGTTGCCAGTCCAACATATCAAGGGCTATACAAAAAATCTCGTATGGAACAATCCAAAAATAGGTTGCGTTTTCTGTAAATATCCTATATTATGTTGATTTTTTATTACATATGTGTTTTGTATGTGTTTGATTTTAATTTTTATGTTTTTTGTTGGTTTTGTATGTTGCATTACTAGTCTTTGTATTTCCGGTGCTTTGCAGCTGCTCAATCAGGATTTCACAGTATATAGATGAGCACTTGCATTTGTTTCGTCAGGCTATGAGTAAGGAGCCTCTATAGCGCTCCGAAACGCGTCAGCCAGACGCCGTCTTTTTCCACTTGCCATCATGGACTTTTTTTGAATACCAACATTGATATATATTTTATTCTGGATTCTGATGAAAATAAAGGCTACGTTTTAAATTAAAGTTTGTTTGCTGGATTCATCGTTTACCTTCTAGTAGGCAGGGATAAAACCGAAGAACAACAACAGCTTTATTCAGAGCTATATACTGCAGGGACAGGAGTGGAGCGGAGCTTTCCACGGACGGTGGAAAACAGGGATACAGAACAGTTACTTGTTGCCATATACGTGACAACCAGCTTTTCTCTGAGATCCCCCCCAAAAAACATAGCAGGAATCTGCTATGAGGCTCTACTCACTCCAAGGGCCAAACACACTGCCGGTGCAAGAGTCTACTGACTCCAAGGGCCGAAAACTAAATCTCTGCTGTTTAAAGGCTCAACTCACCCAAAGGACCAACAAATCTCTGCTGGTGCAAGGCTGAACTAAGTTAAAGGGCCTAAAACTCTGCAGATAGAGGCTGAAGTCACCTGAAGGGCCTCAATCTCTGCTGGTAGCTCAGCTTAAGGACCTGTAACTTAATTTGGAAGGGCTCACGTTAAGGGCTAGAAAAGTGAATTTTGGAAGGTCTTACCACATCACACACACACATGAACAAGGACAGTTAAGGGTGAAGGCTTTTGGATTTCCCATTGCCTATTCCATCTGTGGTTGTCATGGGCAATGTGATTTAAAGGGGTGCTTGTTAATGTTTCTTTAGCTTTAAATTTGGGTTTCTGTCCATCGAATTGGGGAGGAAAGAAAGTTTCCAGGTATTTTTTCCACTTTCATAGTGTTTTTTTTTTGAGTGTGGAAAGTGTGTAGTTGATAGGCTGTGATAGTGCGGTAAAACTGTGACTTGGGCTTGTTAGATGCCCCCAGACATGCTTCCTCTGCTGTCCCAGTTGGATTTTAGTATTGGCATCATTTGCTGAGGTGTCATAGTGCACTGGGTGACCATCCTGAATGGTGGGTTCCCCTGAAACGAAGCATTTTCCCCATAGACTATAATGGGGTTCGATATTCAGTTGAATATTGAGCGGCTATTCAAAACGAATATCGAACATTTTACTGTTCGCTCATCTCTACTTTTTATCCCTTGATAACGAGGCAGCTAGATATTACAGAGCTGTAATTCCTAAACCCTTCCTCCAATAAGGATGTGAGGACCCCCAGGTTAAAGCTGAAAGTCTGCACTTCAAGCCCATATTGACTATAGAACTGTATCTTGAATTTGTTTTAATAAACAGCTAAAATGTGAAAACTTGTATCACTGTCCAAATATCTCTGGACCTAACTGTACCTGAGACAATCCCTTTATGCATTCTTTTTGTTTTTGGCTTAATTTTGTTTGAGACGTCATAATCAATCAGGTCTACCAATTGCATAAAGATAAAGGTATGGATCATGGTTGGAGCCACCCTATGAAATATATAGTAGGGTCGCTGCGCATGGAACGTGCACCAATGGAGGAAAGGGATGTCGGAGTAGTTGGAGAGGTGGAGTCTAAACCAAGAGGTATAGAAAATTCATGTGGGACTGGGAAATCCATTGGCATTCCTGCTATTGTTACCAGGGTGGAGGAATGGGCAGGGCGCTGACTGTGGGCGAGTTAGGAAGAGCAGTTATAGGAAGTTCCAAAGTCCCAAGGAATTTAGGGAGATCGTCCAAAGATTTGAACACAGCGGTGTTTCCATGAAATGAGTTGAAATGGATACCCCCATCTATAGGAATGTCCGCATCACGTATTGTACAGTTATATTTAATGGGTTAAACATTGACTTCCAACAGGTGGCACTAGAGTTCATAGGGGGTTAGTCCAATACCCCGATCAATTATTGATTATCTACAAAGCAAGTACATAGGGTAAATATGGACAGGACACAGCGAGCCATAGCAATGAATTGTATTATTCAGCCACTAATGGCGCTTGGCTTTGGCGGTTAGCAGGTCATTGGTGACTTTTGTTAGGGCAGTTTCAGTGGAGCGACGGGGTCTGAAGCCTGACTGAAGTCTGTCAAAGAGCAGGTTGGACGAGAGATAGGAGGAGAGTTCGCAGTGGACATGTTGAGGCATACGGGAGCAGTGAGATGGGACGATAGTTGGCTGGAGAGGACGGGTCGAGGGACGGTTTTTTGAGTATAGGTGTGACGGTGGCTTGTTTGAAGGCGGAAGGGAAGGATCCATTGGCTAGGGATAGGTTGAAGACATGGGTTAGGGCTGGGATGATGACTTCAGTGAGTTTGGGAAGGAGACGTGACTGGATTGGCTGAAGTGCGCAGGAGGTGAGGTGGGATTTGGGAGGAGAGCCAGGGTTGTCTATTGATTAGTCTGGCTCTAATGGTTGTGAAGGGAGCCACAAAGTAAAGGGCTGAGGTCCTTCTCCACATTCTCCTCCAGTGAAAGGTGATGTCCAAGAGGAGATAGTGTTGGGGGAACACCCGGGGTAGATGCCATCGGTATCCGAAGTTGGGTACGAGCGCTCGGGAGAACACAGACACAGACATACACTCAGATGCTGTATTCAAGTGATCTCATTTAATTGTGGGAAAAACATCGTTTAAGTACAATTCAGACAAGGGCTTGGCTATTCTAATTAGTATAACATGATTGGTTGTAGAGTTATAAGATAAGTCTGGCACATGACTATTGGCTGAGGCCTAATGTAATCTGCATCTCATTATAACTTTCCCAACTGGGATGGACTTTCTCAGGAAACAAAGAAAGATACAAAACACTTATGTGTGAGCTGACATCTTAGATGTATATATCATAGCAAAAGAGATAAGATGACATGCTTGGTGCCAGACTACTCCGGCCTTGCAGCTAACTGAACAATGGCCTACTGAAAGTCTATGTTTGTACTCTGAATGACCTCACCTCATAGTATATATGTGTGAGGATACAAAATGGATGACATATAAGAAAATTAAGTTTATAGAACAAAATGGCGGATATAGAGATACATGACTATACTTGCGCCTCACAATAGTAATGGTCAATCTTTAGCACAGGCCATAGATATCAGATCAGTGGGGATCACCTATCTGTGGCTCTGTATACTGTGTAGTGCTGCACAGTTCCAAGTGAATAGGAGCTGAGCTACAATACTATAACATGCCCACTACATAGTGTACAGAGCTTTCGATCCCATATACCGTGCAGATCTGATTGTTGGGGTCCTGGTTATCAGTTGTTGACCTAACCCATATTGTGTGAAAAATGCTCCACTGTGGTACAGCTTAGTGACATGGAGAAGGCCCCAAGAGCTTCTAGTTAACACCGCTGATAGAAAGAATGTCAAAATAACGAATAAGTGTGAACGGAGCATTAAACAGCCCAGGTTGTATCATCACCAGGTGACACACACTGCATATCTTCCAACCAAGAATCAGCAGGTCAGTCTCGGATGTCCTGGTCGGTGGGGGGGTAAGTTATGACTTCAACTCATATGAATGGTGAAGCAGTAAGCCATCCGCTCCCTGCTTCACCATTCGGCTGTTGTCTCTGTTCCGGGTGTCTTGGAGCAATAGGTGCAATGTGGTGATGTCACTTATAGCGCACCTGCTGATCCCTGAAGGCTCCAGAAACAAAGACAGGAAAGGACAGAGGAGGAACGGGGCGTATTAGAGTTTTTTGTCTATTTCCTTAAAATACTACATTGTGGGGCTTTAGGAGAGGACCTTATACTGGAGGGGGCAACTGGAGGGGGACATTAAACTATGGAGGGGATATTATACACGGGTGCTCCAGCAGAAGGACCATATACTGCAGGGTGCAGCTGGAGGGGGGCAATAAACTATGGAGGGGATATTACACAGGGGGTGGTCCAGGAGAAGATCTGTATACTGCAGGGGGCAGCTGGAGGGGGGGGGCATTAAAATATGGAGGGGATATTATACAGGGGATGCTCCGGGAGAAGATCTGTATACTGCAGGGGGCAGCTGGAGGGGGGGCATTAAACTATGGAGGGGATATTATACAGGGGGTGCTCCAGGAGAAGATCTGTATACTGCAGGGGGCAGCTGGAGGGGGGGCATTAAACTATGGAGGGGATATTATACAGGGGGTGCTCCAGGAGAAGATCTGTATACTGCAGGGGGCAGTTGGAGGGGGGCATTAAACTGTGGGGACACCTGCAGGAGGACATTATAATGTGGGGGCACCAGGAGATGGACATTATAGTGTGGAGGCAGCTGGTGGGGGATATTATACAGTGGGTGCACCAGGATCAGGGCTTTATATTGTAGGGGTAACTGGAGGGGGTATTAAAATGGGGGGGGGGGGGGTCACTCTTTTGGCTCCCAAAGCACTCCCTATTTGATATACCCTGCTGTACTCTGCACCAGCAACCATATGGTTAAAGAGGGCAGGGCTAACAGTTTAGGGGCGGGGTTAGCTGTCTGTAGAGCAAGAATAGTAGTAAAAACGGATCTGCAAACCGCACATCACTAACAGTCCCTAGTAAGTAGGGAGGTGTTCACATTGTGAGGGCATGCTGGGACTTGTGGTGCACCAGTGAGGTCAGGCTCCGCCATACACAGAACACGTGACAGAAGGACAGGGGTGTAACTAGGGGAAAGGTAACCAGGAGGAGTCGTGAAGGAGGCGGGGCTGGAGGGTGTGTTCTGGACTGGGCGTGGCTTTGTTCAGCGGTAACTTGTATCGGATGGGGCGTGGTCTGTAGCCCGGCGCTATTTCAAGGAGGCGTGGTTCGATGCTTGACTAACGTGTTGTAGCGTAGTCGGGGCGGAGCTTGTGACCAGAGAGGGGCGTGGCTCGGTGATAGGTGTGACCAGTGCAGGGCTGTGAAGGAGAACAGGCCGCGCTCCCACTGACCTTACCCCGTCACAGCCTGCACCATGGCCCTGCTCAGAGGTAAGTGCCCGCGGCCAGGCTGGGTGTGGGGGGCTCTGTCCTGTCTCAGACACCCTTGTGCGCCCTGTGCTGTCCCTAGCGGCCTCGGTCCGTTGCATTGTTTCACTTAGAAGTTCTCTTAGAGGGGGATTCCACTTTGACACCTCCTCAGCCTGTCATACATTTCATTATAGAGCCTGTGGCTGCACCATGACCTCTCAGGGCACACTTGCTGCAGCTGTTCCTTCTCTTTTCTAGCCTGTGTTCACACTTGCTTGTGGTTTTGTTGCATCTTGAGAAACCCAATAAACTCCATCCATGTTTTTGTGATCTCAAATGTCTCACCGTTACAAACCAGACAAACAAAAGAACATCAGCAGTTTTCAGAGACTTTTTTGTGTGTTGCAAAATTGCAAGAAAAATGCACAGTGTGAACACAGATTTATGGCTTTGCTGCATCTTTCACCCCCTAAATATGGCGTATGGTAACGTATTCATGTGTAGAAATGGTGCCGCATAAGTCACACTCCTCCTGTACGGCAAAAATCTCATGTAACTGCTATAAGTAATAAGGTGATGTTATAGGAGGTGTAACGTACCCCCGAACCTTCAAAGGACTGGGTGAGTAAGACCCACTGGCCCTGCCCACTTTTGCTTGGCTCCACCCATGTTTCTTTGTGCCCCATACACAGTATAACCCCCCTATAGAGGGCCTGACATTGTACCCTCTGAATATGCTCCCAGTGCCCCCACGGTATGTATACTGTCCTTCTCCCGTCGCCCCCACGGTATGTATGCTGTCCCTCTCCCGTCGCCCCCACGGTATGTATGCTGTCCCTCTCCCGTCGCCCCCACGGTATGTATGCTGTCCTTCTCCCGTCGCCCCCACGGTATGTATGCTGTCCCTCTCCCGTCGCCCCCACGGTATGTATGCTGTCCTTCTCCCGTCGCCCCCACGGTATGTATGCTGTCCTTCTCCCGTCGCCCCCACGGTGTGTATGCTGTCCTTCTCCCGTCGCCCCCACGGTGTGTATGCTGTCCTTCTCCCGTCGCCCCCACGGCGTGTATACTGTCCTTCTCCCGTCGCCCCCACGGCGTGTATGCTGTCGCCCCCACGGCGTGTATGCTGTCCCTCTGCCGTCGCCCCCACGGCGTGTATGCTGTCCCTCTGCCGTCGCCCCCACGGCGTGTATGCTGTCCCTCTGCCGTCGCCCCCACGGCGTGTATGCTGTCCCTCTGCCGTCGCCCCCACGGCGTGTATGCTGTCCCTCTGCCGTCGCCCCCACGGCGTGTATGCTGTCCCTCTGCCGTCGCCCCCACGGCGTGTATGCTGTCCCTCTGCCGTCGCCCCCACGGCGTGTATGCTGTCCCTCTGCCGTCGCCCCCACGGCGTGTATGCTGTCCCTCTGCCGTCGCCCCCACGGCGTGTATGCTGTCCCTCTGCCGTCGCCCCCACGGCGTGTATGCTGTCCCTCTGCCGTCGCCCCCACGGCGTGTATGCTGTCCCTCTGCCGTCGCCCCCACGGCGTGTATGCTGTCCCTTTCCCGCCGCCCCCACGGTATGTATACCGGGAGCAATATAAGCAGAGACGGGCCAAATGGTGAAGCAGAGAGAAGACGGTTCCCTGCTTTACCATTGTATGCAGCTCTTCTGCATCCTCCAGAGTTGAAGCTGGGACAAACCTCCTGCCGACTGGGAAAGCACCCGGAATCCAGGACTGTCCCACTGAATCCAGGAGGGTTGGATGTCCTGGTGTAAGGGTATGTTCACACAGCCTCTTCAATACTTACTAAGCACAATGCCATACATTGTATAGTGGCTGTGCTTGATATTTTGTCTCACGTGAATGGGACTGTGCTGCAGTCAGGCTAAGTGACCGATGAATGTGACGACACATGGCCTGTGAAACAGAAGCGACGCTAAAGGAAAAATCACTATGATCGCAAACAGCGTAAGCTCCCCTCTTGGTGATCTACAATGAATCAACTAATACATTTTGGAAAACTGCTTTATTGTTTTGTCTTTCTCTTTAGTGCTGTGATTGACTCCAATCCTTTTTTATTTAATTTTTTGGGTGAGGGGTGTCATGGCCGCTCCCAGCTCACCAACCCCCACGTATGTCTCTATGATGCTGAGTAACATTAGCGCCGGCTCTCTGTTCTTCAGGTCTGTTCGGGGACCCAAACAACGGCGAGGCGGACTGCTAAAACAGTGAATACACACAGAGCCCGGCGGACCCCATTGACCCCTATGATGTTGCACTGAGTAACGTCGTGTCTTATCCTCTAGTCCAGGGGGTAGGGAACGTACGGCTCTCCAGCTGTTGCAAAACTGCAATTCCCAGCATGCATACTCGATCTGCTGTTCTGGGAACTCCCATGGAAGTGAATGGAGCATGCTGGGAGTTGTAGTTTCACAGCAGCTGGAGAGCCGAAGGTTCCCTATCCCTGCTCTAGTCCCTTCCAAAGCAGCATTCAAAAGTCTTCAAAGCTGAATTGATTTAATTCCACACAAGATTGCGTCTTAAGACTGACTATACCGCGTGCTCCATTATATTTGGATGTGGATTCTCTCTGAACGGAATCTCCGAACGTTCACCCTTGGATTACAGCGGGGTCTCCACGTTATGGTCACATGACCAATCTACTGCAGAAATCCTTTATCTAAAAAATTCCCTTCACATTTTCTGATGACCTTACAGTCCAAGCTGGAGGTCACAAGGGAGGTGAAAACGACAGCGAGTTGTAGCCTCGATTTTTGTAGTGTCTTTAAAAATCTAAATAAAAATTCATAAAAAAATAATAATAATAAAAAGCTGCAATTTGGATTTTTTTAATTCTCCCCATGTCCATCAGGTTTCTCCTGATTTCAGACCATGCAGGACTTCTTTCAGCTGCTTTTAGGCAGAATCTGCAGCCCTAGGTCACTTATACCATAGACTGCAGTACAATTGTATTGCAGTCCGTGGTAAAATCCCTGTATTACGATAGAGCTCTGCCACAGGTCTCCAGAGTAATATTCCTGCAGCAGGCCTGGGAACCTTCCAGCTGTCATAGACTCCAAACGGGAGTCGTTCTGTCCTACAGATTATAAGTAACTGGAACCCCTTGGGTGCTGCTGTCACATCTGACCACGACATCTGAGATGTCCCTGATTCTAGGCGCTGCCTAGATCATGTGACTAAGATTACAGACGGAATGCAAAGTGTTAACTGTATTGCTGAATGTGCCTCAGTGTGTGAACAGGGCCTTAGTTACGTATCTGGCATAGGATTGGATAGAATTGTGTTATACTGGTTAACTCTGCTTTTTTGGTCTGTGGGCACAATCGGGATAATCCGTTAATGGATGTCATGGACGGGTACGCGCCACGTACACCGGAGGAGGGCCGATATGTACAAAGGGCAGATACAGATCAGGCTATTCCAAAGGTTACACAGCGTGTAAGGCCACAGGCAGGAGCTATTACAGACATGAGATAACAGTATATACAATGTATACACCTAGTGCAGGACACAGGGGATGAAGGGTGACATGCCTTGGGTCATGTAGCGCCCCCTTGGACCATGCACCGGGCATGAGAGAAACACTTTGAGCAGCCCCATAATAGGACTGTCTTATAGTATAAGCCCCTTGAACAACTTTGCGTCACGTCATGATGTCATCCTATATGTAATACTCCTGAAATACTCTGTACTGCTGAGGTCCTTTCACTATATATCTACCAGTCTGTTATACCACCAATCTCCAACCCTGACACTGCATCGTCACATAAGTGAAGAGATCACTGCCTTGTGCAAGAGCATCCTCTCTCCTGAAATACTCTGTGCTGATGCAGAGATAACTCTTCCCACTGGATAATGGCTGCAATGTGTGTCTGACAACCCAGTCCGTCCCATCATATGCAAAATCTGATAAGTGAACAGACCCCATCCTAGCTTATAACTAGCAGAGTCCTCTCCTGACATACACTGTGCTGCTGTGAGCTTTTTAACTTGATACATTTTGACACTGGAGCCTTTCATTTAACCTTTTGCAGGTATTTTTGTCGTTGCGGCCAAAAGAACTCCGTTTGGCACATATGGCGGCGTGCTGAAAGACCACTCTGCGACAGATTTGGGTGAAATAGCCGCAAAAGCCGCCCTCGCTGCTGGGAATGTCGCCCCGGACGCCGTGGATAGCGTGATATTCGGTAATGTTGCTCAGGTATGACGTGTGTGGCTATAAACGCCCAATACCGAAGCTGACCAATGGGACCCAGTTTTCTTTTTCCTTTTGTTCTGTATTTTTTTTTTTTCTCATTCAGCATATATGATTGATTTGTATGTCACTTTGCAGACGGCAACCGATGCCATATACCTGACCCGCCATGTCGCTCTCAAATCAGGAATCCCTATACCTGTCCCAGCTTTGACTGTCAACAGACTTTGCGGCTCCGGTTTCCAGTCCATTGTCAATGGGTGTCAGGTAAGAAACTGGCCTATGTGTTTCTATGAAAGAGTAGAGCCGCAGTGGAAAGCATGGGGAAGAGAGACCACTTGAGTCACTGATTTTAGACTACCTTAGACTCCAATGGAGTACAATTCTGAAGACATAAATCTTTATTACATTGCTGTGTTTTTCTTTACTGCAGGAAATCGCCCTTAGAGAGTCAGAAATAGTTTTGTGCGGAGGATCTGAGAGCATGAGCCAAGCCCCGTACGCCGTGCGAAACATTCGCTTTGGTACCAAGTTAGGAGCTGATATAAAGGTAAAGCTGTAACATATACAATGTGTGGTCTATCTGCTTCTAGGTTTGTACGCTGCATGGTGATGGGATGCCGCTCCAAATAGCTGATCTGTGTGGGGCCGGCTGACACACACACACACACACACACACACACACACACACACCAGATATTTTTGGCCCATCCCGGAAAACCCCTTTAGGCCGAGATGGGATGCCGCTCCAAATAGCTGATCTGTGTGGGGCCGGCTGACACACACACACACACACACACACACACACACACACACACACACACACACACACACACACACACACACACACACACACACACACACACACACACACACACACACACACACACACACACACACACACACACACACACACACACACACCAGATATTTTTGGCCCATCCCGGAAAACCCCTTTAGGCCGAGGCCCCACTGGCCGGAAACACTGTGATTTGGCTGCGGCGGAAACACCATGGCAAAAATTGCGACGTTTTACCGTACTTGCAAAGTGGATGGGATTCATGCGAATCTCATGCCCACTTTGCGGAAAAAATCGCAGCATGTCAATTATATTTACGGAAACGCAGGCAGCTTTCCTATAGATAGAATTCTATCAGAAAGTCCGCGAAGGTAAAACTCTGTGCGCTTTCTGTTGAAAGCGCTGAGGGAAGAACCGCGATGTGTTCACGCTGTGCTTCCTCCCGCAGCGCTTTTGCACTGCTTTTCTGCACAGTGCAGCCTTAGCACTTAAGGGTCAGTGCACACTGAGTTTTTTGACGCTGGAACTGCCTCAAAATCGCCCTCCAAAAGTCTTTTGGGAGCCTTTTTTTGGAGGTTGATTTAGAGGCAAAATCGGCACCAAAAAACTGACCCCTCTATGTGCACTGACCCCAAGTTAGGCCATCAATTTTAGATCGGCTAGGGTTCTGTAAAAATCAACCGATGTGGGCGGTCACATCCCTGCCAATCTAAGACTGAAGGCCTACTAATTTTATTAACCTATTCCTGACCACCTGTATATTACATAGGTCCAAGCGGTCCACTCTTAACCCTTGCGTTGTTACTGAACCTCCCATAGAGAAGGCAAGGACCTTTTTTTTTTGTTTTGTTTTTATATTGTCCCTACCTTCTCAGTCACAAGTATTGGAGCCGCCATTCACATGACTGCAGGGATCCAGGAACTATATGAGCTTCTATGTCCTAATGGACCCGGATCAGTTGTTCCGTGTAATTCAGAAGGCGGCGTTCCCTCCTGTAGCCTGGGGCTAATGTACCAGCCGCAGACACAGGAGAAATCTTCATGGAGAGTGCAGCGGGATGCCCTCACTGTCCAGCTCCAAGCCGGTGAGCTCGGTCCGATGATGGTTCAGGTGCAGCTGCTCTTTGCTCTCCGCCTTCATCTGCTGCTGGTCGGACCTGTCGGGAGCGCCATCTTCCTGTGGACTCGCCACTGAAACGCCGCTCCCGCCAGCATCATCACTAACTGCGCAAATGCTGACTAACAATATCCCCCCTCCCACTGTACTGCGCTTGTATTTATACCTATACCACCTGGACCACCGGTTGCAGCTCCTAATGGTCCTGTTGGTATAGGTATACATACATGCTGTAGCTATGTGACCGCCATATGATGCCAGGTATTAGTGCCGTCACCTCCTACAACTGGTTTATCACACTGTGACAAGGAGTGTAAGTACCTACTTGTAGATGAGTTAGTGGCGAGTGATAAGAAGAATAAGACATTTCAGTATATAGAAGGTTCTTTGTACAATCTACTCATTGTCTCCATTACATCCTGGTTGCAGATGGAGGATACCCTGTGGGCCGGCCTCACCGACTCTCTCATCAAGACCCCCATGGCCATCACAGCCGAGAACCTGGCAGAAAAATACGGCATCACCAGAGAGGATTGTGATAAATATTCCTTCCAGACCCAGCAGAGGTGGAAAGCTGGTGAGATGGCGCTTCAGTCTACGCAACGTTCCCATAAACCGTTAACAATAATACAGTAATATTCCATTAATGGGTTGTCCATGTGTTGGTATTGGTGGTCTTTCCTTGGGATAGGTCATCAATCAGTGTCAGACCCCCACCGATCTATCACATGAACCTAAGGGTTCATAATATTATATTCACTATAATGGGCTCTGGCGAGTGTCTATTGCTTAAATTGCAGGCCGAAAAAGTAAGGTTTGTAGGCCTCATAGATCTGTGCGAGACGGACACCCGGCAGCATGGAATTATTACGCAGCTGACGGGTCCTAAAATACACAAAATGAATGTATCTAGTCAGTCGCCATACTGGAGCCTACATTAACTAGGTCCTCTATGGGGAGCTGGAACATCTACGTTGGGATGCAAAAATTTCCAGGCCCTATAGATGGTGTGTAGTCATGTAAGATCCTGCATGGTGAGTGAAGAGTTAATCCAATTTTGCAGGGATCAATTTATTAATGGACCTAAATTCCAATAGTCTGGCATGTTCATTACTCTAGCCCTTTGGTTTTTAGGGCAGCAGATTATTGGAGTTTTTGCTGTTTTTGAGAATGGAGCTGTACATGGATGTAATGAGTGCAGTTACCACCAGGGGGACCTTCACTACATAGAAATTTATTATTGACTTTTTGGAGAATTTTGAGCATAGTTCTTCATAAAATACAAAATATCTATATCTATCTATCCATCTACACATATAACATATATATATATATATATATATATATATATATATATATATGACAGATTTTAACATGCTTATATGTCATTTCTATCTTCAGCCCAGGACGCTGGATACTTAGCCGCAGAGATGGCTCCTATTGAATTAAAGTCAAAGAAAGGACCTATTAAAATGGATCAGGATGAACACCCAAGACCCCAGACCACCCTGGAACAGATGGCGAAGCTGCCCACCGTGTTTAAGAAAGATGGTGTGGTGACTGCAGGGAATGCATCGGTGAGGAGGACGCAATGTAGCCGTGCAGGCTGAAGACATGGAGGGTGCTAGAATTACTGAAACAGACATGTCAGGGCCTACTTAAAGGGGTTGTCTGGGATAAATCAACAATTTGTGACCCATGCATTTTTTTTTACCTTTCCGCTGATGTAATGGGTCTTGGGTATAATCCATATCCTGACCTGTTATGTCAGTGTAAAGGCCTGCCCCTCCCAGCCCTATTGTACTTTCCATCCCCTCTGGATCTGGGTTCGACTTGTCATCCAGGGAAGGCCGCCTTCTCTTCTTTCTGTGTGCAGGCCCCCATGCATGCACAATATTGCCTGAGAAGCTGCCACACAATACTTTCCCCCTTCTCTTCCTTCTGGTCCTGAGCTGAGCCATGACGTCTCTTACGGAATTTGGGAAGGGCTAGCTAGGGAGACAGGGAGGGGATCTGAATGAAGAGCAATGCATCATGGTAGATGTAGGCAGGATGCTACACCATGTAAACAGGGAAGGCCAGGAGCACCTAGAGATAACCAGAAATCACTCAAAACATTGCTAAAGGCATTTGGGTGCATTTATTAACCCACTAACAGCACTAACAGACCCTTTTTTAAAAAAAAATAAAAATAATAATAATTTTTACGTGGAAAATCCCTTTAAGTAACCCAGATGAATATAAGGTGCAATGACCCTGGGGTCGTGTACACTGGAGTGTGCGCCGCAGCAGCAGTGCCTGCCTTTGGTCCAGGTATTGTATAAGGACAGTGGTAGTCTGGCTTAGTAGTGACTTTTCCTCTTTCCTGCAGGGCATCTGTGATGGAGCTGGAGCCGTCATTGTCGCCAGCGAGGAAGCCACCACCAAACACAAGCTGACTCCACTGGCCAGGATTGTAGCCTACCATGTGTCAGGATGTGAACCCAAAATCATGGGCATCGGTAAGGAAATGCCAGAAGACTATTGGTGCTGTTACTGCTGCTCTGGTATAGTGCAAAAATGCAATACTCAGTCCTGGCCACCAGAGAGCGCTCTGGCTGTAGTCAGACCCTGCGATCTCATCGCTATAGAAATATAAGGGAAGACCATGCAGATTTACCCCTGAGAACTTCATTGTGATTTTCAAGGGCTGAGTCTGTAACTTACCTGTACCAGTTGCTATCCTGGATCTTCCTCCCCATGCTGCTAACTTTGCATTATGACCTAAATTAAAGTCGTAATTAATCTGACATATTAACTTAATTACGATTAATAGTGACTTTAAGCCACACCCCTTAAATATGCCGCTTTTCATAGTGTTGTGGTCTAACATGTTAATATTGATGACCTTTCTGTAGAATCGTCATCTTTATCAGGTTGGCCGGGGTCCTGCACCCGCACCAGAGACCATGGCGCTGCTTTCTCCTCACAGGCTATGTAGCATTGCATTCATTGGTCACATGGCCTGTTTGTAACTCTGTCCCATTCAAGAGGATGTGGCTGAGCTGCAATACCAAGTACAACCACAGTGTAGAGCTGTGCCTGATATTCCGTTGTATCCTGCTGTAGGATCCTGTAACCTACAATGATGTGATGGGATATCAAAGGGTAGACCCATTCGCTTTGTATAGGTTTGCTTCGGTAACCTGTAAGAGGTTAAACGGTCAGAGTCCAGATACTATTTTTTTTTTTTTTTTTTTAAATCCTATAATCCCAGCTATTGCAGTGGGATGTCGGCCGTCACCCACATAACAAGTCTTCTATACAAGCAAGATATTGTATTATATCCCAGCATGCTGGTGGGATGAACATTGGGGTCTTTCAGTGCAGATAGTCTGCAAAGGCCATACATTGCTATGTTAGCAATGCTGTGAATGTAAAGCTGTAAGACAGATGTATGTATACGTGTACAACCCGTGTATATCATCTTCATCTAACGTGTCCTGTTTCTAGGTCCTGTCCCTGCCATTACTGAAGCGCTGAAGAAAGCTGGCCTGACCCTGAAGGACATGGACCTGGTGGAGGTAAGAGCGGGGTCCCAAAGTGACAAGGTTAAGTAATCCGGAACCGCCAGCTGTTTCCTGGAGGTCCTCGCTTAGCCCTGCAAGGGGATATAGAAGTCCTTGCAGGGTTAAGCCGCTGCACAAAAAGGTTCCTGTAGCCAAACCTCCCATAGGGAGGCAGGAGGGTTTATTACTGTACCTACTGTGTATACAGCGCTTAATGAGGGCTGTGTGTACAGCGGTGGGAGCCGCCATTATGCATAAACGGTGGTAGCTGCTGGATCCTAGAGACCCAGATCGGCTCTGCAGAGTAGCTTCGGAGGCTGGATTCTGGAAAATCTGCCCGGTCCTGAAGTGGTTAAGGTGTATGGGGTCCCTCAGACGGTCCGCTAATATCAGACTTGTGTGCTTACCCCCTTTACCTGGCAATATGTGATCCGTTTCTGAAATTAAGAGCCACATTTGAGACCCGCACAGGTCTAGCACACTAATGGCGGCCTTCTCACGAGTCAGTTCCCACTAACGCTGCAGGTGTGGTGACTAAGGAGCTGTCCTGTTATAGACAGAGGTATCCAGGTAACTTAAAATCCATTGAATATTCCATTTCTAGGTCAATGAGGCTTTTGCTGCCCAGTACTTGTCAGTGGAGAAGGCCTTAGGCCTGGACCGGGAGAAGACCAATGTCAATGGTGGAGCCATCGCCCTGGGACACCCGCTGGCTGCATCCGGATCCCGAATCATCGCTCATCTGACTCATGAACTGAGGTGCGTCACATTAAGGGAACCTGTGAAAGTACATTTATGTTAAACCTATTGCTTTAAAAACTTATTTTTTCCCCTGTATCCCATCAGACGTCGCGGTGGTAAATACGCCGTGGGGTCGGCTTGTATCGGTGGAGGTCAGGGTATCGCCATCATCCTGGAGAATGTTGTGTAGTCTCCTATCTGCTCAACCAACCTCAACGAACAATGTGAAGTTGCCAACTACTATGAGAACTGCTAAAGTAACGCAAACCCTGATGTGCCTGACCTGGGGATCGAGCCGTAGATCTGAGCTAAAGTCCTATCGAACAAGAACACAGCCCCTTCCATCCTAAATACAAGAACCTAGACGTCTCCTCCTCATGAATCCAGTCCATTTATCAATGTAATGCTTCCAGGAGCCTGCGGGGGTGCACTGCACTGGGAGTATCACCTTGTCTGTTCTCATTCTGTAACTGTAGGTGGCGCTGTTTGTAAAGAGACATGCAGGCCAATACTGCAACTCATCATCCATGGAGTCACTGGACGTATGGTTTGCATTATTTAGGGCTACATTAGTTGCAACATTTCCTTTTTTTCTGCCAGAGTTTTTATAGGGGACTGCGTGTAGCTATGAGTCTATGGTCTCTGCATTGGCAAAAGTATTGACATCCTTCTAAAGATGGCTTGTCCTCATTTTGGGACCTGTGGATCTACTGTTCTTGTGATACAACTACTACTCCCAACATGGCTTCAAGAGGATGTACGCCGCTGGTCTCATCACATCCAGTGCCAATAAATGGCCACAAGTTCTTGAGGGTCCATTGCTACAACGATCTTCTGAACGCCCCACAACATCCTGGAAGTGAACCCCACAATATGACAAGGCCGTCCTACTCCTACAATGACTCTCAGACCATATGTTCTAGCCGAGTTCGCATCCTGCTTCCTACCATGGCTGATTTTGTTACTTGGTTGACTTAAGATTTTGTAGATCTTTGGACTCCATCTTGTGGCTCTCCAGCTCCTGCAACCCCCAGTATGTCCTGGCAGCTGGTGGTGAGGTTTTGGAGAACCAAGTGATGGTGAAACTGTTGCTGTAGATGGTTATATAATATCAGGAATGTATAGATTCATTGATGTCCACAGTACATAAGGGCTTCACTGCTGACAGTGCCTTCTTAAGGAGAATAAAATAGGATTTAAAGGGGAACTCTACTTGGATTGAATTCATTGCTGGTTGTGTTTTCACTTATTTTGGACTTATACTATAACGGGTTTAGTACCAAAATGCCAAACTTGGGGTATCAAGGAGTCCGTGTTGGACTGACAGAAGTTCCTTCCTGTCAGCCATGTTGACTCCTCCCGTCTTCTCGTCCACCAATGGCCTTTGTTGGTTTTATGGGAAGACGAGAAGCCAAATTCGGAGAAGGATGTTCTGTCCTTTATAGGTTCTCATTCATTATCATTCACAGTTCAAGAACTGCCATCAAAAAACTCGAACGTGTCTCCTTACCCTTACAATTGGACCATGAGGATGAGAATGAGAATGTTGGGGAAACGCAGCTTTTTTTTTCGTTGCGGATTTTGCTTCATTTTATTTAGCGAAAGTCAGGAGTGGATTGAGCAGAAGGTAAAAGTATAAGAATTTCCTATATACAGTATTTCCCATTCCTGTAGCTATGTTTGGGTAAAAAAAAAAAAAAAGCTGCAAAATCTTAAACAAAAAAAAAAAAAAAGCTGCTATTCAGCAACGTGGGGCTTAGGGTGTATTCACACATGGCAGATTTGTTGCAGAAAATTGTGACTGAAAAATTGGAATCTGATTTACCTGAATGGGCTTGTTTGTGCAGCACGCGCATGGATTTCTGCAAGACAATAGTGCAATGTTCTGCCACATGTGAATATATCCTTAAAGGGATCCTATTTCTGACTAACACGTAGGAATAGCCTTAAAGACTATTCTTCTCCTACCTTTAGATGTCTTCTCCGCGCCGCCGTTCGGTGGAAATCCAGGTTTTCATCGGTATGCAAATGAGTTCTCTCACAGCACTGGGGGCGGGCCTCAGCACTCAAACAGCACTCTGGGCGTCCCCAATGCTGCAAGAGAACTCTCCAGCAACGCTTCTATCTTCTTCTGGAACGCCGTCTCCTTGTGTCTTCTTCTGTCCTGGGTAGAGATGAGCGAGTAGTATTCGATCGAATATTGAATACCATTATAGTCTATGGGGAAAAAAACAGGAATGTTGTTCCAGTTTACATGTAAACCAAAGTTCGACACATTGGATCCTCCAAGTTCAGGAAGTAGCAGGACGAGGAGGTTTTTGAATTCAATGGAATTTTCCTGCGTGGTATTCGACCGATACGAGTATTCAATCAAATAGTAATATCCGTTCATCTCTAGTCCTGGGTTTCAATCTTCTAGGCCTCGGGCAGAGCTGACGGCACATGCCCATGGCCAAAAGAAAGTGGCCATTTTCTTTTGGCCGTGGGCATGTGCCGTCAGCTCTGCCCAAGGCCCGATGGCAGAGCCAACTGCGCATGCCTAGAAGATTGAAACCCAGGACGGAAGAAGCTGTGTAAGCGGCCATTTTCTTGTGGCCCGGGCATGCGCAGTTGGCTCTACCCGAGGCCTAAAAGATTGAAACTCAGGACGGAAGAAGACACAGGGAGAAGCCGTTCAAGAAGAAGATGGAGGCGGCGCTGGAGATTTCTCTCGCAGCATTGGGGACGCCCTCAGTGCTGCGAGAGAACTCATTGGCATACCGAAAAAAAACGGGATCTCTACTGAACGGCGGCGCGGAAAAGACATCTAAAGGTAGAAAAAGAATATCCTTTCTTAAGGCTATGCCTACGTGTTAGTCAGAAAAAAAGGGTATCCAATGATAGGATCTCTTTAAGGGCTTGGTGCTAGAATTTTTGCAAAGTGGGGAGGCTGTTTTGGACTAGTTTCCACCATGTTGTATAGAACATAGACGTGTCATGGCTTCCTCTTTGTCCTTATGTAGCATAGACTCGTGTATGATGCCTTTAGACTTAAAGCAAAACCTACAGTAAGCCCAATTTTCTCCATTTCATTCGGTTGTGTTTTAGGCTCTTGTAGAATATATATATTTTTTTTTCCAAAGGATCGGGCCCAGTAATGGCAAAGCCTTTGCTAAGGGACCGTGTGAGGAGCGGCGGTACGTTCTGGTGCTCGTTGGTGAGATGCTTCCTTCACGGTGGGGCAAATATGTACCATCATTTATGGTGTATAACGTATTTATGAGGAGTGTGACCAAAAAGAACCGAAAAATAGAAGCTGCTTGACACTAAAGTGATAAGTGCAGGAGAAACCTCAGCTGTCGCCTAGAATCCCCCTTTAATTTACATTACAAAATGTAACGTCTATAATAGAAGTTCCCACTAGGTGGCAGCGTTGGCTGGTGTTCAGGTATTTCTACATCATGGCCGTGACCGAGAGGTTAAATCCTGCAAATCCCGACATACGATGAGCATCCTGGAACTGTATGTGCCAATGGACTTGTGCCAGATCACTGCTAAAGAGTTCACTTGCCTAAGGCCGAAATTGGGAGGTTTTTGCCTGCAGTCCTCTGCACATTTCTCTGCTGTCACCCCTGGTGTCAACCTTTGCATTGGTAATAGTTGCCATGCTGCAGGTCACTTTGTACTGCTGTTTTCTATGCAGCGTCTAGATGGGATTTATTTAACTCTTTCACTACGCAACTGTAAATCGCCATGCATTGTCCGCTGCTGAATTGTCAGTAGATAACCTGCAGAGTTTTTGCACGTCCTGTTCTCTCCTCATGACGTATAACCCCTTTAGGGTAAGGCCCGCGTAATGTATAATGTATAAACATCTTTATTGCAAATTATCTGCAACCGAAAATCACTTCCATTCAGCTGAATGGGATCGTTTAGGTGGCAAGCACATGGATTTCTGCAGCAAATCTGATAAGTGTGAATTAACCTGAAGATGCAATACAATAAATCGGGAGGTTTTTTTTTCCCAGCATGTATCAGATATGAATTTGCCGCCGACTCATACGTCATAATCTATACACCAGGTGGCGTCCTTATTAATTATTCATATAGTATAATGGACTTAACTCCCCCTACCGCCATCTGCTCACGTCATTTTTCTGCACCACTGCACGCTCCTTGTAGGGCTGGAGCGTTAATCCGGACATGAAGCGAATGACGCACGGCTTCCTCCACATGGTCCATTCATTCAATGGTTGCCGTTGCGATGTGTACAGAGTTAATCTTCCAGAACTTGTTGCCTTTAGTCTGAGAATTTTCAATCCCAATCTTACTGTTTGTAGTTCAAACATTTATGTAATAAGGAAAGATTCTCTGTGTTGCACATATAGAAAAGATCTGGTCAATGGTGGGTACGTGACGGTATAAACATTGTGGTATGGTGCTATACTTTCAAATTTATTTATTTTATTTTTTGGGGGGGGATGTTTTGTTTGGTTTTGTTCCCCAGGCGCCACAACCCCCTTCCCGACGCTTTTCTGCTTTTGGGTGTAGTGGCTGACAAGCTAAGTATGTTGCATATTAGCACCTATTGCAATAATACTACCTCCCTACATGGAACTACAGTAATACTGTTTTCTATGTAGAAGAATATGACTACTATAATACTGATCCTATATACAAGAATATAACTACTATAATACTGCTTCTATGTACAAGAATAGAACTACTATAATACTACTCAAATGTACAAGAATATAACTACTATAATACTGCTCCTATGTACAAGAATATAACTACTATAATACTGCTCCTATGTACAAGAATATAACTACTATAATACTGCTCCTATGTACAAGAATATAACTACTATAATACTACCTCCTATGTACAAGAATATAACTGCTATAATACTACTCCTATGTACAAGAATATAACTACTATAATACTGCTCCTATGTACAAGAATATAACTGCTATAATACTGCTCCTATGTACAAGAATATAACTACTATAATGCTGCTCCTATGTACAAGAATATAACTACTATAATACTGCTCCTATGTACAAGAATATAACTACTATAATACTACCTCCTATGTACAAGAATATAACTACTATAATACTGCTCCTATGTACAAGAATATAACTACTATAATACTACCTCCTATGTACAAGAATATAACTACTATAATACTGCACCTATGTACAAGAATATAACTACTATAATACTGCTCCTATGTACAAGAATATAACTACTATAATACTACTCCTATGTACAAGAATATAACTACTATAATACTGCTCCTATGTACAAGAATATAACTACTATAATACTACTCCTATGTACAAGAATATAACTACTATAATACTACTCAAATGTACAAGAATATAACTACTATAATACTACTCCTATGTACAAGAATATAACTACTATAATACTACTCCTATGTACAAGAATATAACTACTATAATACTGCACCTATGTACAAGAATATAACTACTATAATACTGCTCCTATGTACAAGAATATAACTACTATAATACTACTCCTATGTACAAGAATATAACTACTATAATACTGCCCCCTATGTACAAGAATATAACTACTATAATATTACCTCCTATTTACAAGAATATAACTACTATAATACTGCTCCTATGTACAAGAATATAACTACTATAATACTACCTCCTATGTACAAGAATATAACTACTATAATACTGCACCTATGTACAAGAATATAACTACTATAATACTGCTCCTATGTACAAGAATATAACTACTATAATACTACTCCTATGTACAAGAATATAACTACTATAATACTGCCCCCTATGTACAAGAATATAACTACTATAATACTGCTCCTATGTACAAGAATATAACTACTATAATACTACCTCCTATGTACAAGAATATAACTACTATAATACTGCTCCTATGTACAAGAATATAACTACTATAATACTACCTCCTATGTACAAGAATATAACTACTATAATACTGCACCTATGTACAAGAATATAACTACTATAATACTGCTCCTATGTACAAGAATATAACTACTATAATACTACTCCTATGTACAAGAATATAACTACTATAATACTGCTCCTATGTACAAGAATATAACTACTATAATACTACTCCTATGTACAAGAATATAACTACTATAATACTACTCAAATGTACAAGAATATAACTACTATAATACTACTCCTATGTACAAGAATATAACTACTATAATACTACCTCCTATGTACAAGAATATAACTACTATAATACTGCACCTATGTACAAGAATATAACTACTATAATACTGCTCCTATGTACAAGAATATAACTACTATAATACTACTCCTATGTACAAGAATATAACTACTATAATACTGCCCCCTATGTACAAGAATATAACTACTATAATATTACCTCCTATTTACAAGAATATAACTACTATAATACTGCTCCTATGTACAAGAATATAACTACTATAATACTACTCCTATGTACAAGAATATAACTACTATAATACTGCCCCCTATGTACAAGAATATAACTACTATAATACTGCTCCTGTGTACAAGAATATAACTACTATAATACTACCTCCTATGTACAAGAATATAACTACTATAATACTGCTCCTGTGTACAAGAATATAACTACTATAATACTGCTCCTGTGTACAAGAATATAACTACTATAATACTACTCCTATGTACAAGAATATAACTACTATAATACTGCTGCTATGTACAAGAATATAACTACTATAATACTGCTCCTATGTACAAGAATATAACTACTATAATACTACCTCCTATGTACAAGAATATAACTACTATAATACTGCTCCTGTGTACAAGAATATAACTACTATAATACTACTCCTATGTACAAGAATATAACTACTATAATACTGCTGCTATGTACAAGAATATAACTACTATAATACTACTCCTATGTACAAGAATATAACTACTATAATACTGCCCCCTATGTACAAGAATATAACTATTATAATACTGCTCCTGTGTACAAGAATATAACTACTATAATACTACCTCCTATGTACAAGAATATAACTACTATAATACTGCTCCTGTGTACAAGAATATAACTACTATAATACTACCTCCTATGTACAAGAATATAACTACTATAATACTGCTCCTGTGTACAAGAATGTGAGCTGAAGGTGAATTATATATTTTTTTGTCTTTCTAAGAAAGTCAGATGGAAATTTCTCAGTCATTTCCACATTGCTGTAATGATGTAGTTGTGCAGATGTTTAGCAGATGGATATTGGAGCAGGTTCTTGGCCATGATGGTGATGCTTCTGCTTCTTCCATCACTTACAGCCTATTCTCCTGCAGTAGAGATGAGAGTTGTCTGGTGCAGATACCGATATGTTATTATTACGGTATATGTTATAATGAATCAGTTCTCAGGGTCATATTACTTGCTATGTTTTCGCTCCCATCTGGCTCTGACGTCTTTATCCTGTTATCACATTCACACTCCTCCAGAAGGAGTCTCTTGGCATGGCTGAGGTTTGTCCTCCAAGAAGCAGATTGGATGCCGGGGAGTCAGGCCACAGCTCAGGACATGGAAACTTGAGAATTTGTCTTGGCTGAGCGTCTCCTGCTATTACATTGAATGCATATTCAGATTGATTTTCCCTCGCAGCAATATTTCCTATTGTCTATTCACACTGCCCCTTTATACAGCTTTATTTGTTTATCTGCTCCAGGAAAAGCTGAGTGACTTGTCAGAATGGCAATATTTATTACTTATTACGATTGGCAATGCTCTCACCTACGCTCCTCCTCTTTCTTGCCGGACAGTCCCAAGGTATATTGGCAGTCTTGCCATTCAGAAGTCTTGGCGAGCTGGGTAATGGCAATTATTGACTGTGGGCACTTTTGTGAAAAACAGAGAGGGCTCTTAGCACATCGTATGAATGTAGCATTGTACATTGTAAAAGACCTTCAGCTGTGCGAGCAGGACTAGGTCAGGTTTTAGCTGCAGGCAATACAGAGGTTAATACCATCGGCTTATTCGTGGGGGATGACATGTACCTTCTGTCTGTAGGAGGAAGCAGATAAGACTTCTCTAATTTACTATGGTCAGGAATGGACCAATCCGGTGCGCTTTATATCACGCCACATGGAATGTTCACAGTTTTCGAGTAACACGCGGTTCCTTGCCTAGTGACATCATCATGTAGTGACATCATCTTCTGCTTAACATTACCCAGTGGTTTTGCTGAGTAACTGGCTGCATATGAGATGATTCAGGAGCGTAATCCTACCAAGAATTTGGATAAACTTTGAAGGCCATGTCCACCTCCTCAGCCATTGCACTATGACTTCATCAAATGCGTCCAAAAAAATTGCAGTTGGTAAAAAAAATCTATCCTAATATATGCAAATTGTGCAGGGGGGGTACATAATGCTGCTCCGCTGAAGTGCACTTTATAGGGGTGATGTAACTAAAGCTTAAAGGGGTATTCTAGTAACAAGAAGTTATCTCCTATACACTGTTAGATCAGTTGCAGTCTGAAAGCTGGGACCCCCAGTAACTATGAAAACGGGGTCCCGAGGTACCCTGCTGCTCTATGCAATTATGTGGCTCTTGTGGTGGTAGACTAGTCCCGTATAATAAAATGGAAGAACATTGTGCATACTTAAAGGGATTGTGACTGAATTCTGGGTTCCCCAGGATCTGGAGGCCAGGGACTAAAAGTCTTTCCTAATACACAAAGGAGGTTTTAAGGAGAATTTCAGTCTCCCTGGTTCCCTGAACACTGGAGGACCCAGCGATTGGACACCTAGTCCCTTGTCCTGTGTATAGACCTCTTTAAGCATGCACAATGTTGCTAACTGCACCACCCCTTTAACTGCATTCCTTTCAGAACCCCTGTTCTTGTCATGGCTGAGGCCCCATGCATAGGGCCAATCCGGATTGGAAAATTGGGTCTGTACATCAGCCCAATATCCAAATAGTCAAGAGTGGAAACGATTATGTCCAATCATTCGCCACTAGTGCGGCGCTAAAGAGTTGATCTCTTTTCTTATCACTGCCTCAGGCTTCGGCTTCATCTTTGCTCTTCTTCATGTTTTTATCATCTTAACAATGTTTGCAAATTCTTATACACAGAAGCAGCTGCGGCAGATAGCAAGACGGGAAACAGGTTTATGTGGCAAGGTCTCCACAAATGTCTCCCAGCTGTACGCCGGCGATCCCTGCCTTTAATGATGGCCGCCGCTTTTATGTTGGAATGGTTTTAATAGATTTCTCTTTATCTCTGGGTTTATAGGATGAGCCTAGTTACAGGGTAGAATGCCTCACTATTATCCGTTACCAGATGTCTCGGCACACGTGGAGCCATCATGTTATATAACGTGTTATCAAACATTACTGCTCACTAGTGCTGCTGGAATTTCAAGCATAACCTTCAACATTTTGCCGTTCCCAAATAAATACCCTGCCCCCTTTGTGGGAACAATTGTGCACGTTTGCAAATAGTTCATATTAAAACCTTGCAATTTTTCCCGTATACAGTTCAATAGTAGACTTATGCATATCCATGGTGACAGATAACAAGCAAACTCTGTACCTAGAAATCAAGGCAGATCTGGCGCGACTGTCACAGCATTCCACTCCGGATTAGGCCCAAATGACTGGTCCTAGTTGGGAGGGACTGTTGCGCCGCGGACGTTCGCGGCTGATTCAGCTGTGGAATCCACAGCAAGATGAGCAAGTACTATTCGAAACAGCCGTTTCGAATAGCATGCACCCATAGGAATGAATGGAAGCGGCCAGCAAGCAGACTTTGCCGGCGGCCGGCCGCTTAACCTCCTGCGCGCCGGCTACGTCCATTCATTCCTATGTGTGCGTGCTATTCGAAACTGGAGTTTCAAATAGTACTCGCTCATCTCTAGTCATGACCACAGACAAGACCTCTGTGTCTAGGAGGCGTACTGCAGTGACATTATCATGGTACCCGTGGTGATCAGACATCTTAACTGTGGTCAGGGCTCCTTGTAGGCCGAAAGCCTAGAAGTTACAGGATTGTAGATCATAAAGCCAATGGCGTCCTCTGCTTCCATGTATTTCTACCGTGTTAGTGTCACAATGTAGTTGAAAGTGCTGCTGGTTTTTACGGCAACCCAATGGTGACTTCTCTTATTCTTCTGGACCTCTCTGCAGCTTTTGACACTGTTGACCATCATCTCCTCCTCACTATGCTCCGCTCAGTCGGCCTCAAGGACACTGTGCTCTCCTGGTTCTCCTCTTATCTCTCAGACTGTACCTTCAGTGTATCATTCGCGGGCTCTGTTTCCTCCCCTCTTTCCCTTGCTGTTGGGGTTCCTCAGGGCTCGGTCCTCGGCCCCCTGCTCTTTTCTCTCTACACAGCCCCCATTGGACAAACCATCGCCAGATTTGGCTTCAGGTACCATCTTTATGCTGATGACACCCAATTATACAAATCTTCCTGTGACATCACCCCTGCACTCATACAGAACACCAGTGACTGTCTCTCTGCTGTCTCTAATATCATGTCCTCGCTCTATCTGAAACTAAATCTCTCTAAGACTGAACTACTACTGTTTCCACCATCTAACAGATCTGTCCCTGATATATCCATTGCAGTCTCAGGCCTTACTATAACTCCTAGGCAGCAGGCCCGCTGCCTCGGGGTCATGTTTGACGCAGACCTTTCCTTCACCCCTCATACTGAATCACTCGCACGCTCATGTCACCTCCACCTCAAAAACATCTCCAGAATACGCCCTTTCCTTACCAGAGATACACTAAAGACACTTATTGTCTCTCTGATTCATTCTCGCCTTGACTACTGTAATTCCTTACTAATCGGTCTTCCCCTTACTAAACTCTCCCCTCTACAATCTATTCTGAATGCAGCGGCCAGGCTCATCTATCAGGCTAGACGCTACAGCGATGCCTCTGGTCTGTGCCAGTCACTACATTGGCTGCCTATTCATTATAGAATAAAATATAAAGTTATCACTCTCATCCACAAGTCTCTCCTTAATGCCGCACCTCCCTACATTTCCTCCCTCATCTCTGTCTACCGCCCAACCCATGTTCTCTGTTCACTCAATGACCTAACACTTACATCCTCTATTATCAGAACCTCCCACGCTCGTATACAAGACTTCTCCTGAGCTGCACCACTTCTCTGGAATGCTGTACCCTGCTGTGGACAATCAGATTAACTCCCAATTTCTACAGCTTCAAACGCAAATTAAAGACACATCTTTTCAGACAGGCCTATCACAATTCCTAATGTAAACCCTTCCGTACTATAATTAGAATCCCCAAAATGTAACCCTCCTCTGTCCCCGCTCCCACATTACCCCATATGATATGATGTCTTTTCAGGCTAACTTTATCTGTCTATGCCCATCCACATGTTACAGGACACCACTAGTGATGGCTCATAAAGTTTTGTTTGTGTAATGACAGTCACCTCTATTACAAAATTGTCTGACCTCTGTATAAGCAATGCCGCCCCTGCTACCTCTTGTGTCACCCCCTCTACCTCATAGATTATAAGCTCTTGCGAGCAGGGCCCTCAGTCCCATTATGTGAAATGACGTTCTTTGTTATGTATCTTTCTGTCTGTATTGAACCCTACTAATTGTACTGCGTTGCAGAATATGTTGGCGCTATATAAATAAAATTTATTATTATTATTATTATTATTATTATAACCCCAAGAAGTCATTGGGGCCCCCAACAGATTTCAGTGCCCTAGACTTGGACATGATCTATCTCCAGATACAGTAGTGTACACACCTCCCAACTTTTGAAGAGTAGAAAGAGGGATAAAACCTGCGGCGCGCTGTGGTAAATTTAGCTCCACCCATTTATGTTCACTCCGCCGATTCTCATTCATTTTTCACATGCTCTCACACAATATAATCCTCCTACAGTCAGCCGTAAATTATATGTCCCCCTCATCTCTCCCCCAGTTTCATATAACCCCTTCATCTGCCCCCAGTTTCATGTCACCCTTCCATCTGCCCCCACTATCATGTCCCCCCATCTCTGCCCACAGTTTCATGTCCCCCCACCTCTGCCCAGTTTCATGCTGTTCTACCTCTCCCCCTTCAACTGCCCAGTTTCATATCCCCCCCCCCCATCTCTGCCCCAGTTTCATGCTGTTCTCCCTCATTCACCTGCCCCCAGTTTCATGGGCCCCCCTTCATTATGTTCCATCTTAATGTTTAACACAAAAAAACACTTATACTCACCTTCCAACGCTCCCCCGCCGCTCTCTCCGCAGTCTCACTCACTCACATAGTTGTAGACGCGATGTGACGTCATCACATCGCGCCTACACATGCAGAAGCCGGAGCGCAGCGTTAAAGCAGGAGCTGAGCTGTGAAAGCTTCTGCTTTAATTGCCTACGTATTCACCTCCGGACGCCGATGAGTTCAAAACCGGGACATACCTCCCGCCGACCGGGACCGCGGGACAGGACACCGAATCCACGAATGTCCCGCGGAATCCAGGACGGTTGGGAGGTATGACATTGTTCTTTTGTAAGCATTTGGAGCCATCCACAGCCATCCTCACAGCACGTTTAAACGTTTCAGATACACGCATGTGTATTCATGAATAAAGTGGTGTTACATAAACAAGATCTACATTGCACCGACATGATCACGTGATCGATTCCACGCGGCCACTAATTATTGTGTATAGAACATTGCAGTAATATATTATGCAAATTGCTGATAACAATCAATACACACTGTATTCATAGGAGATCCTCTCATCATGTATGGAAAGGGTTACATAATATCCAAGATGTAGCAAAGTCAATGCATCGATATAGCTGAAACATCGCAACACGCAAAAATCAATATTGGTAAATGAGATCTTGTCATAAATTAACCGTTTCATGACCGAGCTTCTTTCCCTAATTCATCATGATTAGAAATATTTTCAGGTTATTTAGTTCATGAGTTCATGAGTTTTTAAGAGCTAGAATTTTTTTTTTTGTTCAGGTTATTCAAATAATTTTTGTGTCTTTTTTTGGATTTAAGATTTTTTTGATTTTTATTTGTGCATTTTATTTTTGCCTGCACATTTATTATGGCCTGGACTGGTGCAGGGAATGAGAGCTTTATGAAGAGCCTCTGACCATTTGCTGCGCCATTTGCAGCATCAGTTAGGTGGTGCCGTATTGTTGTCTGCAGTGGGCGCAAGTTATGTTCTACATATCGCTGGCCACTTGATATATGACATCTGAAATGTTGCGGTTAATACAGTGCTGTGCAAAAGTCTTCTCCATGCCGCCGTTCCATAGAAATACCGATTTTTGCCAGTATGCAAATGAGTTCTCTCGCAGCACTGGGGGCGGGCCCCAGGGCTCAAACAGCCCTGGGGGTGTCCCCAATGCTGCCAGAGAACTCTCCAGCACCGCCTCCATCTTCTTCAGGAACGTCATCTTCTTCTGCCTTCTTCCGGCACAGGCTTTGAAACTTGTAGCTAGCCCTCGGGCAGAGCCTACTGCGTATGCCCGCAGCCACAAGAAAAATGGCTGCTTACACAGTAAGTAAGGCCATTTGGAAGAAGACAGAGGAAGATGATGTTCCTGAAGAAGATGGAGGTGGTGCTGGAGAGTTCTCTGGCAGCATTGGGGACGCCCCCAGTGCTGCGAGAGAACTCATTTGCATACCGGCAAATAACAGTATTTCTACGGAACGACGGTGCGGAGAAGACATCTAAAGATAGGAGACGAATATCCTTTCTTAAGGCTATTCCGACGTTTTAGGGACAAAAAATTCATTCTCAATGATAGGATCCCTTTAAGCATCAAGCAATAAAACAATACCGTTCAATAGGGAGGGAAGCCTTGTGCTGCTGTTATGACTAAGGGAAAACAGATTATCTACACAAACCACCATTCCCTGTCGTCATACCAGCAGCACAATGTGGGGAGATGCCAAGTAATCCCCTTATGGAGGGTTTCCTCGACTTACGGAGCAGAGTGCGCGGCTGGATGCTGGTGCAGTGCACCGGCTTTCAGTCGCGGCTACCCGGTTTTTGGATCGGAACCTGAGGCAGCCTCCGCCTCAGGTTCTGATCCAAAAAAACCCGTGTGAACTTACCCTAAGGCTGATGTAACTCCTTAGCACCCGTAACCATCACTATTAAGAATTTGCTGGATGGATGAGGTAGGGGCCCCAGACAAAAGATAGCACCGGGGCCCACAAGACTTTAGTTACCCCACTGCATCCATTCTGTGATGCATTCATGTCTACGGAGGCTTCTGATCTGTTCCGTTCTGAGGACACGGAGCCGATCTTATCCTGCTCCATGTTATCAGAATGGATTGGAAGGCTCTATAGACATGAATGCATCACGCAATACACTTGAGTGATACTTATTGTTCTATGTCACTAGGGTTATTACGAATTTACCCCTTCACTGCCACAACGTTATTATTAATGCCCTGGCCGACCAGATTTAAGTTGCTACAGCGGCCCTCATGTGTCCTGATGTAGAGTATACATGTAGTCAAGTCTAAGTTTCTGGGAATCCAAAAACTAAAAAGTTGAAGCTGAAGCCCTCCGTCCTTGTCAGTTGACAGACTCCTGTTTCAGGGCCCAGATTCCCTTTAGTACATTTGCAGCCATTGCCAGGATCAGGTCATGTCTGTAATGGGATCTCTGCAGAGAAGATTATTGGGTAATTTCGGTATGTGGCAGCGACATAGCCTGGCCGGCGTCCAGATGTATTGTGTATAGGAGGTTACCTAGTAGCCGGGACAGAGACTGCACAGGCTTTATATCACAAAGGCCACAACACTTATTGAACGGCATCCAGACCCTTGGAGACTCAACTTGGGGGGGCCAGAATAATCATAGACGTTACAAGGAGATTAATTAGTTTAATAAAAAAGGATGAAAATATTTGTCCAACTTCACAGTCTCCGGCCGCTTGGCAAATAGAGCCCCATTGTTTCCCTGTGATTTCTGAGTGCTCACTTGTATAAGGGCAACTTCAAAGGGCCGGGGATTTGTGTTAGAATTGGCTTGGATGTAGGAATTAACTCTTTGGGTCTTGGATAGAATATGACATTTATAGAACTTAGGCCTCATGTACACAACTGAGGGTTCAGGCCGAAGGGGAACCCATGTCGGGCTCTAGAGCTCTGTGGAAGGTTCACCTTTTTTGGGTCCAATTGGTGGGAGCTTCGTTGAATGAAGTTTTTGCATTTAATGCAGGGTCGCCCTCGTCAGCTGTAGTCTGGGATACATTTAAAGCTTATATACGGGGGCTTTATATACGTAAGATTAGATCCAAAAAGACCAGTAGCAGACAGCTGACAGGAACGGCCCAGGTAAAGCAAGCTGAGCAGGTATACCTTAATGCACCCACATAGAGACTTAGGCAGGCTTGGGAGTCTGTGGCGACTGAGTATAGGGATCATTTAATGGACATGGCCACGAATAAACGCTTTTTTACTCAACAACGTTTCTTTGCGGAAGGGGAGAGTGCAGGACATTTGCCGTCAGTAGTCATTAGGGCTCAGGGGAGTTCCTCGCATATTGCAAGACTGGAAAGTAGTGATGGGACAGTGATGACCTCGAATGCTGATATAGTAACAGCCATGTACTCCCACTTTGCAGATGTCTATGCCTCTAGATCAGGGGTAGGGAACCTTCGGCTCTCCAGCTGCTGTGAAACTACAACTTCCAACATGCTCCATTCACTTCCATGGGAGTTCCAAGAACAGCAGAGCAAGTATGCATGCTGGGAGTTGTAGTTTTGCAACAGCTGGAGAGCTGTACGTTCCCTACCCCTGCTCTAGATTGACAGCCACTCCAGAGGCTGTGGATGAATACCTACGTGGTATTGCTTTGCCTCGTTTGTCCGACTCCGCCAGAAATCAGCTGGAGGAAGTGCTGTCCATTACTGAACTTGAGGAGGCGGTCCAGTCCCTTCCAAATGACAAGGCCCCTGGGATGGATGGCCTACCAGGAGAGATTTATAAGCAATATGGAGAAATTATGTTACCCCATTTACTCAAAACATTTCAGGATGCGCTGGAGTCTGGGAGACTCCCGGGTTCCACGAGTGAAGTTGTAGTCAGTGGCGTAACTAGAAATGGCGGGGGTCCCGTGGCAAACTTTTTTTTTTTTATTAATTCTTTATTTATGGAAACCAAGTTGAACAGAAGGGAAAACAAAAGGCAGATCAAAACAATGATCAAGTGTAGAACATGACAAAAGGGGCCAGGTTACAACAAGGGCCCTACAGACAAAAACCAAAAGAAAAAATACAACGCATGGGCCGGCTCTCTCCAGAACCAACAAACCGGGAGAGATGCCGACAACTTAATATCAGAGGGGGGGGGGGGGGCTGGGGGGGGAGGAAGAGAAAAAGACCAAGAGGGAAGAGAGGGAAAAAAAACAAGCAACTGCCAGCGAGGGGGGGGGGGGACCCCCGGGAACACACCAGCCACACAGGACCCTATCTAACCCATCACATCTCTGTATGGCCCAGAACCCTGGAAGAGGATCCAGGGAGTCCAGGCCTTCAGGAAAGCCTCGTGAGCGTCACGGAGGGATGCCGTGAGGTCCTCCATGGATTGAATGTCCTCTACCTTACGGATCCAGTGGCGAAGAGACGGGGGGTTGGGGGACTTCCACAGGGCCGGGATGCAGGCTCTAGCAGCATTTATCAGATGCCTGATCGCAGATTTACGATAAGCCTTGCGGGGTATCCCAGACAAGTGCAGGAGAAAACATTCCGGTGTATTAGGAAGAGAAGTTTGATAAATCTGGGTCGTCAGGCGGTGGACACCGTTCCAAAAATCCCGCAAAGCCGAGCAGCTCCAGAAGATGTGAAGGAGTGTCCCCTCCTCCGAACCACAGCGCCAACAAGAGGGAGAGGAGGATGGAAAAAACTTGTGTAACAGGGAAGGGACATGGTACCATCTAGTAAGGATCTTATAACCTGCCTCTTGGTATTTGCAAGCCATAGAACTCTTATGAGCAAGCTCCAAGATCCTAGAGCAGTCCGCATCCGAGAAAGAAAGGTCAAGATCCCTCTCCCATTTGGACAAGAAAGAAGGTCTGTGGTCCGGAGAAGGGGAAACCAACATCGTGTAGAACTCCGAAAGGGAGTGGCGCAGAAGACCAGAGCCAACACAGCCCTTCTCAAAGCCCGTAAGGGGCCTGTCAAAGATACTGGGATCCGGGAAGGAGGAGAGGAAATGGGAAAGCTGTAAACCTCTCCAGGGGCCGAGAGGGGGGAGGGCCATGTCCGATTGAAGTGCTCCAAAGGAGCGCCAGGCTCCATCGGCACGAAAGTGGAGAACCCTCTGCAAACCAGCCTCCGACCACACACGGAACGGGCCCCCGGGAGGTCCCTGCAGGAAAGGCCGGGTTCCCCAGAATCGGGAGGAGAGGGGATGGAGAAGGGGAGAGACAATCCTTACGGAAGAGTGACCGGAACACCCGAAGGGTAGGCCCAATCGTGGGATGGGAGTTAAGGAGAGGGGAGGAGACTGAGTCCAACCAGGGAAGTAGATGTAGCGGGAGGCACGAAAAAGAGTTCTCCAAAGAGATCCATTGTTTGAAGGGGGAGTGGCGGCACCAATCCAAGACTCGATGCAAGAGGGCAGCTTCATAGTAGCGGCGAGGGTCGGGGAGACCCAAGCCCCCCCACTGTTTTGGAAGGGTCAAGATAGAGCGTGCCAATCTCGCGCGCTTACCTTGCCAAACAAATCTGACCAGATCAGAGTAGAGTAATTTAAAAAAGGGGGAATGTGGATTGTGAGAGTTTGAATAAGATAAAGAAATTGAGGCATTACGTTCATTTTATAGATAGCACAACGGCCAAACCAGGTATAAGTGCCCCTAGACCATTTCTTAAGATCGAGGCGAACTGTCTTGAGCAATGGCAGGTAGTTGAGAGTAAAGAGATTGTCAAGAGCGCTAGGAATCCACACGCCTAAATACTTAATGGCCGACCGGGACCATCAAAAAGGAAAGGCAAGGGCGAGAGAGGACCGAAGACCCGCCGGGAGAGAGACGTCTAACGCCTCAGATTTCTGGTAATTAATCTTAAGGTTAGCCAGGTGGGAGAACACTTCCAACTCGGACATCAAGACAGGGAGAGAGGTAGACAGGTCACGTAAAAAGGACATCCGCGTAAGCCGCTATCTTCAGATGCCGTCTCCCCATCTCAATGCCCAACAAGTCAGCGTTGGCCCTAAGCTTTCTGAGAAGGGGCTCCAAAGTGAGAACGAAAATCAAGGGGGAGAGGGGGCAACCCTGACGAGTGCCATTACCTATCGGGAAAGGGGAAGACAGAATCCTATTGACTCTAGTGGATGCCGAAGGGCTGGAGTACAGGGAAGAGATCCAAGCCTTCATAGAGGGGCCAAGGCCAATATGGTCTAAGACCTCAAAAAGGAAGGGCCATCCCACCCAGTCAAATGCCTTCTCCGCATCAGTGGAGAAAAGGCAGAGCGGGAGATTTCGAGAGCGAGCAAAGTGAACAGCGTTAATAACCTTAACGGTATTGTCCCTAGCTTCCCTCGAAGGGATAAAGCCAACCTGGTCGGAATCCACAAGATCAAGAAGAAGAGGGGCCAGACGCGAGGCCAGAACCTTGGAAAAAATCTTCAAGTCTACATTGAGAAGAGAAATAGGTCTATAACTAGAGCAAAGGGCGGGTCCTTCCCCTCTTTATGTATGACAGCAATATGGGCTCTGGTCAAGTCGGGAGGGAGTGGCGCACCCTCAGAGACAGAGTTAATGGCACCCGTCAGGGGGCCTAGGAGCAGGGGCGCGAATTTCTTATAATAAGAAGCGGGGAAGCCGTCAGGTCCAGGGGCCTTACTAGGCTGCATAGATCCGAGAGCCTGCGCAACTTCCTCACCAGTAATGGGGACTTCCAAAGAGAACAAGGCAGCCGCCAACAGATGGGGCAAGCCCGAGTCCCTAAGGTATTGCTTAATTGCCGGAAGGAGCGAAGGACCCGACGGAGCCGCAGGAGGGGGGGATAGATTATACAGACAGCGATAAAAATTGGCAAATTCCTCCGCGATACGATTTGGATCCGTAATACGCGTACCCGAGGGCCCGGCAATAAGAGGGACAAAATTACGGGAATGCTGCTCCCGGAGAGAGCAAGCCAGAGTCCTACTACACTTGTTCCCATACTCATAGAAATGACGGCGACCCCTAGCCAAGAGGCACCGAGTCCTAACATCCAGGCGCTCGCGCAGTTTTTTACGAGCCGAAAAAAGGGCCGTGCGGACGTCCCCCATGGCGAACTTTTGACATGTTTTCCCCCCCCGACACCGAAGACCTCGACCGACCCCCTCCTACGCACTCCTGCGTGTTCTATTATGCCCCATAGTGGCCCTTACACACAGTATTATCCCCCATAGTGGCCCCTGCACACAGTATTATCCCCCATAGTGGCCCCTGCACACAGTATTATCCCCATAGTGTCCCCTTCACACAGTATTATCCCCCATAGTGGCCCCTGCACACAGTATTATGTCCCACAGTGGCCCCTGCACACAGTATTATCCCCCATAGTGGCCCCTGCACACACTATTATGTCCCTTAGTGGTCCCTGCACACAGTATTATGCCCCATAGTGGCCCCTGCACACAGTATTATGTCCCTTAGTGGCCCCTACACACAGTATTATCCCCCATAGTGACCCCTGCACACAGTATAATGCCCCATAGTGGCCCCTGTACACAGTATTATGTCCCTTAGTGGCCCCTGCACACAGTATTATCCCCGATAGTGGCCCCTGCACACAGTATTATGCCCCATAGTGGCCCCTACACACAGTATTATCCTCATAGTGGCCCCTGCACACAGTATTATCCCCCATAGTGTCCCCTGCACACAGTATTATAAGCCACAGTGGCCCATACAGTATAATGCCCCATAGTGGCCCCTGTACACAGTATTATGTCCCTTAGTGGCCCCTGCACACAGTATTATCCCCGATAGTGGCCCCTACACACAGTATTATGTCCCATAGTGGCCCCTGCACACAGTATTATGCCCCATAGTGGCCCCTACACACAGTATTATCCCCATAGTGGCCCCTGCACACAGTATTATCCCCGATAGTGGCCCCTACACACAGTATTATGTCCCATAGTGGCCCCTGCACACAGTATTATGCCCCACTGTGGACACCCATAAACAATTATTATACTCTTATTATACTCTGGGGGTTTTTCAGACCCCAGAATATAATAATCGGAGACCCGGGGGAATAAAAACATAAAAAACTGCTGTTACTTACCTGTCCCCGGCTCCTACGCTGTCTTCTCCGCTGCTGTCCTTGTTCAATGACGTCGGATGTCACATGACCCGGGATGCAGGCCGGGTTCATGTGACGTCAGAGACGTCAGAAAGGACGTCAGGAAGGAGGCCTGGCAGAATCGTGGAGAGGTAAGTAACATGTTTTTTATGTTTCTTACCTCTCCCGGTCCCTTAGTGGCCCCTGCACACAGTATTATCCCCGATAGTGGCCCCTACACACAGTATTATGTCCCATAGTGGCCCCTGCACACAGTATTATCCCCCATAGTGGCCCCTACACACAGTATTATCCCCATAGTGGCCCCTGCACACAGTATTATCCCCCATAGTGTCCCCTGCACACAGTATTATAAGCCATAGTGGCCCCTTCACACAGTATTATCCCCGATAGTGGCCCCTACACACAGTATTATCCCCCATAGTGGCCCCTGCACACAGTATTATCCCCCATAGTGGCCCCTGCACACAGTTTTATCCCCCATAGTGGCCCCTGCACACAGTATTATGCCCCATAGTGGCCCCTGCACACAGTATTATACCCCATAGTGGCCCCTGCACACAGTATCATGACCCATAGTGGCCCCTGCACACAGTATTATCCCCCATAGTGGCCCCTGCACACAGTATCATGACCCATAGTGGCCCCTGCACACAGTATCATGACCCATAGTGGCCCCTGCACACAGTATTATCTCCCATAGTGGCCCCTGCACACAGTATTATGCATCATATTGGCCCCTGCACACAGTATTATGTCCCAGTGTGGACACCCATAAACAATTATTATACTCTGGGGTCTTTTCAGACCCCAGAGTATAATAATTGGAGACCCGGGGGAATAAAAACATAAAAAACTACTGTTTCTTACCTGTCCCCGGGTTCCTACACTGTCGGCCTCTCCTGCCATCCTTCTTCAATGACGTCGGACGTCACATGACCCAGGACGCAGGACGGGTTCATGTGACATCAGAGACGTCAGGAAGGAGGCCTGGCAGAATCGTGGAGAGGTAAGTAACAGTGTTTTTTTATGTTTCTTACCTCTCCCGATCCGCTAATCATTATACTCGGGGATCTGCAAAGACCCCCGAGTATAATGATAGCAGCGGTAGCGGCTGTCACCGGGCCCCTAATGTCCCGGGCCCTGTAGTAGCTGCCTCTGCTGCTATGGCGGTAGTTACGCCACTGGTTGTAGTAATGCTTCTGCCCAAACCGGGGAGGGATCTAGTCCAGACTCCTACAGACCCATTTCTCTTTTGACGGTTGATGTCAAGTTACTAGCTAAAATTCTAGCGACTCGCCTATCAGGGGTTGTTAGGGAGCTGATCCTTCCTGATCAGTCTGGTTGTATGCCTAACTCCTCAGACGGTTATTTCTTAACCTGCAGCTGGCCTCGGCCTCTACTGGCTCTAGGGCAGTGCTGTCGCTTGAAGCTGCCAAAGCTTTTGACAGTGTCGAGTGGACTTATTTATGGGCTGTCCTCAGGGCGATGGGGTTTGGACCTCGGTTTTTAACCTACGTTCAATTGCTATATCATCTCCTGGGGGCCAGACTGCGGGTGAATGGGACGCTGTCGCAGCGTATTCAATTAGGTAGGGGCACCAGATAGGGTTGCCCACTGTCTCCCTTATTATTTGCCCTAGCTATTGAACCCCTAGCCTGCATTCTGCGGGATGCTTCGGATTTTGTGGGCTTCCAATGTGGTGACCTAGAAGAAAAAGTATCATTGTATGCTGATGACATGCTTTTATATCTGGGAGATGTGACTTCCTCGCTCCCACGGGTAATGGCTATAATACAGGATTTTGGGGCTTGGTGTGGACTACGAATAAATTGGGACAAATCGGTCTTGCTACCAGTTGACCCGCTACCGCAGTCGCTACTAACTGACAGACTTCGTTTGCAGAGGGTAGACTCCTTTAAATATCTGGGGGGGGGGGTATCTGCCAGACCTGTGTCGTTTTTGTCTCTAAATTTAGAACCTTTCATAACTAAAATGCGACGTAAAGTGGACTCCTGGTGTAAACTCCCCCTTTCCATAGTAGGGCGCTGTAACTTACTTCAAATGGTCCTTATGCCACAATTATTATATCTCCTTTATAATTCTCCAGTGTGGATACCAATGCAATACTTTAGGAAAATTCATAGTATTGTCAGGGAACAGCAGGACAAGACGGAAGGGGGCTTGGCAGTTCCGAATGCCTGGATTTACTTTTTGGCAGCGCAATTGCAGCAGCTTCAGGGATGGGGACTTCCGCTGGGCTCAGTGAGATCGGGCCATCTATGTGTGCAAGTTACCCCTTGGACTGTTCCGGTGGCTGGTCCCCTACCAACCACTCGTTCTCGTCTCCCTACACTAGCCCTCATACAGTCTATAGGACTCCACAGAGACTGTTCCGTATGCATATCCGTTCTGATGCCAAATGCCCCCGCTGTAGTATGGAACCCGCACATCTCCTGCATATGATGTGGGAGTGTCGGGAGTTAGCCGATTACTGGAGTTAGGTACTGTCCTTGCTTGGTCGGGTGTATTCTATTGCACTTCTGCGATCACCATTAGTTTGCCTCCTAGGTTATTTGGGGGAGGGTGTGGACACGGAAAGCCTGGAATTTATAGGGTTGTCTAGGGTATTGTACCAGGCAAGAAAATTGATTGCTTATCATTGCTTGGACCCGAGTCCTCCTTCTCTAGTGGAATTGATATCTAGAGTTAATAATACTATTAGGCTGGAGAGGGGAGTATATATACAGAGAAAGGCCCAAACTAAATTTTAAAAAATTTGGGGAGCATGGTTGGACACACCCGGCCTTCCCTCCCAGTCTCTGATTAAAGGAAAATGTTTGTTTTGGTACCGTGTTAGCCAGTGGTTATGAAATATGAAAAAAAAACAAAAAAACTTTTTAAGTCTTCAGTAGGTGATAAAGACTACTGAAGACTTAAAAAGTTTTTTTGTTTTTTTTCAGTCTCTGATTAGGAACAGATCTCTCACTTCAACTTTCTCTGTTTCCTTGATCCCCTGAGTGCTATTCTTTGCTTTGAAATCAAAGGAGGTTCGGGAGATTTAGCAGGGGGTCCTAATGGACTCCCCCCCCCCCCCCTCTTTCTATGTCGGATTGTGTCTCCATATTTGCTTTGAATTGTTGCTGTGTTGCTGTTGTTTTATCCATTGTTTGATTTTATGTAAAGAAAAATTTGTTAATAAAAATTATCTGATTGAAAAAATTATCGGAGCGGAGCCTCTGACGTTCCCTCAGTTGTGTGCATGGGGCCTTACGGGATGAGCTTGCTGAAACGTTCAGCAACTTTCTAATCTACTTCGTATTTCAATTCTGCCCCGTTTTCAAAATCTCTGCTTGCTGGCAGTGAATTGATCAGAGGATTCATCTTGATATATACTAGTCCTAATGTAGCGGGTTTCTTAACATTAGCAGCAGGATGGAGTCTTCATGTAGGTGAGGACAATGTGGACAGGTGTCTGGAGAAGTGAGAAGCCAAAGATGTCTGTGTTGCAAACTTTACAAAGACAAGTCACAGCTGGAAGAAGTGGTCATGGCGGTCCAAAGGGAATAGACAGGAAATGTGAACAATTAGTCAGAGCTGTCACCTATAAGTCACTAAAATAGAGGACTGTTTTATATATGTACTATATGTTCACCCGGTCTGCAGAGCCCTGTATAGAGTCGGTATCTAATACCATATGGTCACCATATAAAGATAATATCGGTATACCTGAGTTTGGAGACAGTTGGACTTGTTTGCCCCTCCTGTGCTGAGCCCCTAGCTTCGCCTCTGCATGTGCATGATTATCAAGTGGAGGTAATTCACTTTATGTTGACAAATCTGAAAATTGTAGAAAAGTAACATCCCGGACCTTTAACCTTATAAGTACCACTATCGAGTATGCTCAGGCAATAATGTGCTATCCTATATAAGAGTAGCATTATATCTTAGTGTAATATAAGAGTAGTATTATATCACAGTGTAATATATAAGTAGTATTATATCACAGTGTAATATAAAAGTAGTATTATGTCATAGTGTAATATATGAGTAGTATTATATCATAGTGTAATATAACAGTGGTGTTATTTAACAGTGTAATATATAAGTAGTATTATAGTGTAATGTAAGAGTGGTATTATATCATAGTCTAATATAAGAGTAGTGTTAGATAATAGTGTAATATATGAGTAGTATTATATTATAGTGTAATGTAAGAGTGGTATTATAGTTTAGTATGAGAGTATTATTATAGTTTAGTATAAGAGTAGTATTATGTCATAGTGTAATATAAGAGTAGTGTTAGATAATAGTGTAATATATGAGTAGTATTATATTATAGTGTAATATGAGTGGTATTATATCATAGTGTAATATATGAGTAGTATTATATTATAGTGTAATATAAGAGTGGTATCATATCATAGTGTAATATATGAGTAGTATTATATTATAATGTTATATAAGAGTAGTATTATATTATAGTGTAATATAAGAGCAGTGTTAGATAATAGTGTAATATAAGAGTAGTATTATATAAAAGTGTAATATATGAGTAGTATTATATTATAGTGTAATATAAGAGTAGTATTATATAATAGTGTAATATATGAGTAGTATTATATTATAGTGTAATATAAGAGTGGTATTATAGTTTGGTATAAAAATAGTATTATATCATAGTGTAATATAATAGTATTATATAGTATTATATTGTAGTGTAATATAAAAGTAGTATTAATTAATAGAGATGAGCGAACACTAAAATGTTCGAGGTTCGAAATTCGATTCGAACAGCCGCTCACTGTTCGAGTGTTCGAATGGGTTTCGAACCCCATTATAGTCTATGGGGAACATAAACTCGTTAAGGGGGAAACCCAAATTCGTGTCTGGAGGGTCACCAAGTCCACTATGACACCCCAGGAAATGATACCAACACCCTGGAATGACACTGGGACAGCAGGGGAAGCATGTCTGGGGGCATAAAAGTCACTTTATTTCATGGAAATCCCTGTCAGTTTGCGATTTTCGCAAGCTAACTTTTCCCCATAGAAATGCATTGGCCAGTGCTGATTGGCCAGAGTACGGAACTCGACCAATCAGCGCTGGCTCTGCTGGAGGAGGCGGAGTCTAAGATAGCTCCACACCAGTCTCCATTCAGGTCCGACCTTAGACTCCGCCTCCTCCGGCAGAGCCAGCGCTGATTGGCCGAAGGCTGGCCAATGCATTCCTATGCGAATGCAGAGACTTAGCAGTGCTGAGTCAGTTTTGCTCAACTACACATCTGATGCACACTCGGCACTGCTACATCAGATGTAGCAATCTGATGTAGCAGAGCCGAGGGTGCACTAGAACCCCTGTGCAAACTCAGTTCACGCTAATAGAATGCATTGGCCAGCGCTGATTGGCCAATGCATTCTATTAGCCCGATGAAGTAGAGCTGAATGTGTGTGCTAAGCACACTCATTCAGCACTGCTTCATCACGCCAATACAATGCATTAGCCAGTGCTGATTGGCCAGAGTACGGAATTCGGCCAATCAGCGCTGGCCAATGCATTCTATTAGCCCGATGAAGTAGAACTGAATGTGTGTGCTAAGCACACACATTCAGCACTGCTTCATCACGCCAATACAATGCATTAGCCAGTGCTGATTGGCCAGAGTACGGAATTCGGCCAATCAGCGCTGGCTCTGCTGGAGGAGGCGGAGTCTAAGGTCGGACCTGAATGGAGACTGGTGTGGAGCGATCTTAGACTCCGCCTCCTCCAGCAGAGCCAGCGCTGATTGGCCGAATTCCGTACTCTGGCCAATCAGCGCTGGCCAATGCATTCTATTAGCCCGATGAAGTAGAGCTGAATGTGTGTGCTAAGCACACACATTCAGCACTGCTTCATCACGCCAATACAATGCATTAGCCAGTGCTGATTGGCCAGAGTACGGAATTCGGCCAATCAGCGCTGGCCAATGCATTCTATTAGCCCGATGAAGCAGAGCTGAATGTGTGTGCTAAGCACACACATTCAGCACTACTTCATCACGCCAATACAATGCATTAGCCAGTGCTGATTGGCCAGAGTACGGAATTCGGCCAATCAGCGCTGGCTCTGCTGGAGGAGGCGGAGTCTAAGATCGCTCCACACCAGTCTCCATTCAGGTCCGACCTTAGACTCCGCCTCCTCCAGCAGAGCCAGCGCTGATTGGCCGAATTCCGTACTCTGGCCAATCAGCACTGGCTAATGCATTGTATTGGCGTGATGAAGCAGTGCTGAATGTGTGTGCTTAGCACACACATTCAGCTCTACTTCATCGGACTAATAGAATGCATTGGCCAGCGCTGATTGGCCGAATTCCGTACTCTGGCCAATCAGCACTGGCTAATGCATTGTATTGGCGTGATGAAGCAGTGCTGAATGTGTGTGCTTAGCACACACATTCAGCTCTACTTCATCGGGCTAATAGAATGCATTGGCCAGCGCTGATTGGCCGAATTCCGTACTCTGGCCAATCAGCACTGGCTAATGCATTGTATTGGCGTGATGAAGCAGTGCTGAATGAGTGTGCTTAGTGTTCAAGCGCACCCTCGGCTCTGATGTAGGAGAGCCGAGGGTGCACTTGAACCCTTGTGCACCCTCAGCTCTGCTACATCAGAGCCGAGGGTGCGCTTGAACCCTTGTGCACACTCTGCTTCATCAAGCTAATAGAATGCATTGGCCAGCGCTGATTGGCCAGAGTACGGAATTCGGCCAATCAGCGCTGGCCAATGCATCCCTATGGGAAAAAGTTTATCTCACAAAAATCACAATTACACACCCGATAGAGCCCCAAAAAGTTATTTTTAATAACATTCCCCCCTAAATAAAGGTTATCCCTAGCTATCCCTGCCTGTACAGCTATCCCTGTCTCATAGTCACAAAGTTCACATTCTCATATGACCCGGATTTGAAATCCACTATTCGTCTAAAATGGAGGTCACCTGATTTCGGCAGCCAATGACTTTTTCCAATTTTTTTCAATGCCCCCGGTGTCGTAGTTCCTGTCCCACCTCCCCTGCGCTGTTATTGGTGCAAAAAAGGCGCCAGGGAAGGTGGGAGGGGAATCGAATTTTGGCGCACTTTACCACGCGGTGTTCGATTCGATTCGAACATGGCGAACACCCTGATATCCGATCGAACATGTGTTCGATAGAACACTGTTCGCTCATCTCTATTAATTAATACTGTAATAAAAAAAAATTACGGCCTCTCTATACGGTACGGTAACTGTTTTAGTAATTATTCCCACATTCCATCACCATGAAAGAAATCCTATAAATTTCTACCAAATATTTTCCTAAAAATAACACTTATAAAAACCTACAATCCTTCCTGCAAATAAACAAGGCTGTCTTGCTTTAAAAAGTTACGACTGATGGAATACAAGGAGGCAAATTATACGTATATACCCCATTAAGGGTCATTACTATTCCATGATGGCCGTAGCCAGGGCGTTGCTCCGACAACCTCTCAATAGCCGGGAGCATTTGTCACTATTAGTAAATTAAATAGTTGTCACTGTTGACCCAGTTGCTAAGGCAGAGAGGTGGCGTTGCCAAATCTTGCCCAATTTGGCCACCCGTGACTGTCATTGAGCGTATGATCTTATTACCCAGTGCCCCAGTGGTCAAGATTCATCTGCTTGTGTCTGACAACAGAAACTATATCTGACGCCAAGACTAAAATTTGGACCTGCTGTTTATTTCCATCTTTATATGGTGCCAGATATGCCTCCTATAATACTCTGGGGTCTGAAGAGGTGGCAGTGTATAATAATTTCACTTCCGGTTCCGATCAGGACCCGAACCTTAAACGAAACAAATCTTGGGAGGTTCGCCCATCTCTAGGTATGGTAGAAGGAGTAAAGTACCTTATAGGAGACACTAAGTTAACTGGGTCTTATGGACCACAAGACCCCAGTAAATGGAGTACTAGACCAGTAGGCCTTAGAAAGTAGGGGTGGTAAACCACTACGAACTGGGCCACAAAATCATTGGGGACAGTGACTATTGGACAGGTGACTATGGAACCAAACCAGTACCCAAGAACCACCGGACACCAAAGCAGGTGTCAAACTATTGTAAGCCATGGATAGCATAGTGTAAAACCACTAGGGATTATTCTACCATCTGCAGGCCAAAGGGTGCCAAGTTTGGCTTGAGCGAGTCATCATTCCTGTGCCTACTATTGGCTCACTATTACTATATTTACTCTGCACAGACTGACCTCTCATGTTCTACTTAGTAGAAGACTTGAGTATCTGGTGAGGCTCTTATAATCGAGGCTAAAAGTATATAACCATAAGATTGCTCTTGAGGAGAACGTTCTTCAGTGGTACTTGACCTTGAAGTGGAAATCTCATCTTAGAGAATAAATTTATACTCCGCCATAAAGGCTATATACAATTAGTCTGATGACTAGGGATAGTACAAGTATACATACTGCCATATAACTGAGAGTAGAAAGCATATATATAGAGGCAGAAGGAAAATAATACAAACACATATCCAAACAGTACAACCACTTACACCCCCAGGTGGCGCTACTATTTAATTATTCTATAGTGACGGTATATCTAAGCCTGTCTGCAGTTTTCATCACTTTTAAGTGTTTCAATAAACTAGCATTTATGTTTTTAGAGACTGGCAGTAGGAAATAATAGAGGGGGACGGGGGTCTTGTCAGTGCTGTAAAGTATTAGGAAAGTTTGCAGGGGGTTTCCGAGACGTTGTGTCTGTTCCCGCTCCTGGAAAAGATCCATTTTCTAACTGAGCTTTTGCCAAACTCATTAAAAGTGACAAACAACAAGTCACTCTTTCCTTACTAGCAATTACAGTATTTTGCAGGTTTTTATTATTATTATTATTTATTATTATTAATAATAATATTTTTTTATTTTTCTTAATAATCGGCACTTCTGGACTCCAAGATTTCAGCAGTGTGATGGTTTACAGCAGGGCGGTGATACCGACACTCATAGGCTTTGACTGATACTATACAATATACAGGACTGAAGTGCCTTCAACAACCCCTAGTATATAGACCATAGTACCCTTCAAATTTGGGCAATTTTTTTTCAATGTCCTGCTGCAATCTCTTCCTTTCATTGAAAATGGGAGGCAGATTCGGGGCGGAATCTGGCATGGATACGATGGCAGAATCTTCCCCCAAATGCGCTGCAAATTCCTACGTGTGAGGGTTCTGAGGGTTTTAGCTTCCAACTAGCTTTACACTCTTCAGATCATAGATCAGAAACTATTAGTCTATTCAGGAGAGCACCCCCTGCTATAAAGGAGACCTGGCCCCTTAACCCTGACCCAACGCCTTCGGAGGCATGGACAGCCCCCTGCCATGGTATTTGTAGATGGTAGGTGGTTTAGACATCACAAAGTCTCGTAGAGCCTCAGAACACTGTCTAAATTAATAGCACCATACAGTTTCTAATTAATACTGCTATATACCGTGCAATATACAGTGCATAAATAATATAGCACTACAATATAGTACATTAATAGTACCAGTATACAGTATGTAATACCAGCATATAGTATTTAAATAATACCACTCCACAGTGCATAAATAATACAGTACTATAATACACTACCAGTATGTAGAATGTCATAAATACCTCCATATAGTATATAAATAATACCACTATACAGTGCATAAATAATACAGTACTACAATACAGTACCGGCATGTAATATGTCATGTATACCACCATACTGTAAACAATGCATTGATATAGTGCTAAAATAAAAAGTGACATTCAATCCCCCTGGGAGCCCTATCAATCATATCGTCCTATAAATCACATCATATGTTATATTGTTTGTATTTTACATATATATTGCTATAAAGACACATATTTACAAGGCGGAAAATGATGAAGGTGAAAGTTTTATATGACAAATGTTACATTAAAACACACAATACAGGTCACTTACTAAGACAATGTGACTAGAAACTTGGCAGGAGTTGTATTAGCCGGCAGGACACACCTTATAGTAGTGTCTCACATCAGGTGAGGTGTCGCCTGACTCACCGGTGTCAGATATATTACATACACTATAATTTATGGGAGACTTATGATACAATGTACTGTGCGGTATATAGCTCTACACAGGTGGCGGTGATACAATGTACTGTGGGGTATATAGCTCTACACAGGTGGCGGTGATACAATGTACCGTGCGGTATATAATTCTACAGAGATGGCGGTGATACAATGTACTGTGCGGTATATAACTCTACAGAGATGGCGGTGTAATACACCGTACACATGGCGGTGAAACAAGAGGTCACACAAATATTCTCTCTCCTGCTACAAGACCTAAAACTCCTCATTGTTGTCTCGGGGATGGGCCTGTTGTTTCACACGTTCCTCTGGATCTTCTCATGCTGTCTTTGGATTGATATGATCCTTCAAGATGATTGACAATCGCACTTAATGTTATCAAAAAAAGTTCTTAACATTCCAAAATAAACTTGTTCTCATATCTGACCCCAAAGAGGGCAGAGCAGAAATATTTATAATTCAGCTCCTCCAAAAATCCAAAACCTGCCCACGCCTTTGTTAAGAAATCCTTGGTTGGTCCTCGGGTGTTGTTTTATATTGTGGGTTGTTTTTATTGCAAGGCCCATTGACGTAACTAGCAAAAACTGGGCCCCCCAGAAAACTTTTGACTTGCCCTCCACCACGGCATAGCGCCCCTTTTCCTGGCCCCCCACACAGTATAACACCCCGTTTGGACACACTATAATGTCCCAAAGTGGCCTCAACACATTATATTGTCCTATAGCAGCCCCTCCAAATAGTATAATGTCCCATAGTGACCCCTGTACAAACAGTATTATGCCCCATAGTGTCCCCTGTACAAACAGAATTATGCCCCATAGTGGCCCCTGCACACAGTATTATGCCCCATAGTGGCCCCTGCACACAGTATTATGCCTCATAGTGGCCCCTGCACACAGTATTATGCCTCATAGTGGCCCCTGCACACAGTATTATGCCTCATAGTGGCCCCTGCACACAGTATTATGCCCCATAGTGTCCCCTGTACAAACAGAATTATGCCCCATAGTGGCCCCTGCACACAGTATCATGCCCCATAGTGGCCCCTGCACACAGTATTATGCCTCATAGTGGCCCCTGCACACAGTATTATGCCTCATAGTGGCCCCTGCACACAGTATTATGCCCCATAGTGTCCCCTGTACAAACAGAATTATGCCCCATAGTGGCCCCTGCACACAGTATCATGCCCCATAGTGGCCCCTGCACACAGTATTATGCCTCATAGTGGCCCCTGCACACAGTATTATGCCTCATAGTGGCCCCTGCACACAGTATTATGCCTCATAGTGGCCCCTGCACACAGTATTATGCCCCATAGTGTCCCCTGTACAAACAGAATTATGCCCCATAGTGGCCCCTGCACACAGTATCATGCCCCATAGTGGCCCCTGCACACAGTATTATGCCTCATAGTGGCCCCTGCACACAGTATTATGCCCCATAGTGACCCCTGCATACAGTATTATGCCCCATAGTGGCCCCTGCACACAGTGTCATGCCCCATAGTAGCCCCTGCACACACAGTATTATGCCCCATAGTAGCCCCTGCACACACATTATTATGCCCCATAGTGACCCCTGCACACATTATTATGCCCCATAGTGGCCCCTGCACACAGTATTATGCCCCATAGTGGCCCCTGCACACAGTATTATCCCCCATAGTGGCCCCTGCACACAGTATTATGCCCCATAGTGGCCCCTGAACACACTATTATGCCCCATAGTGGCCCCTGCACACAGTGTCATGCCCCATAGTGGCCCCTGCACATAGTATTGTGCCCCATAGTGGCCCTTGCACACTGTATTGAAAAAGAGATGTGTCTTATTATGCTAAATTGTGAGACGGAAATTGCACCAAAACGTTGGAATTTCATCCATTGCTCCAAATTTTTGTGCAATATCTATTCCAAGTAATACATGGTGTAAAGTTAGACTAGACAGTAGGAATGTGCGCCAGATATATCAAACAGCATCAGACACTTTGGAGAATCTGGTGCAGTTTAAGACTGTTGAGTCCAACTTTGTACCTTCTAAGTTAGACAGTTTTCGGCTAGGTTCTCATCTGCAGTGGAGTCTCTGTTCATATTGAGGTCCCTTGGCAGATCCAAACAACGGATCAAAGGATCCAATATTAGCGGATTGACGTCTGTGTGACGTCCATTACCAAATGGATCAGTGGGTTGGGTCAAAAATACAAAAATGGAACGATTGCAAAACTTTGTAAAGTAGTGTAATTTACCTCCATTACAGTTACATTACCACATACTGATGGCCATTGTGCAAAAGGGGAATTTTCTTTTCAGATAATTTTCCCTGACAAGAAGGTTACAGAGCAATGGCCGGGCTGGACGCAGCGAGTAGATGGAACTGATAGATAGATAGATAGATAGATAGATAGATAGATAGATAGATAGATAGATAGATAGATAGGAGATAGATAGAGTGTTGGCCAAAAGTATTGGCCCCCCTGCAATTCTGTCAGATAATACTCTGTTTCTTCCAGAAAATGATTGCAAGCACAAACTTTTTGGTAATATCTTCATTTATTTTGCTTGCAATGAAAAAACACAAAAGAGATTTTTTTTAAAAAAGTCAAATCATTGATCATTTTACACAAAACTTCAAAAATGGTCCGGACAGAAGTATTGGCGCCCTCAGCCTAATACTTGGTAGCACAACCTTTAGACACAATAACTGCGCACAACCGCTTCTGGTAACCAGCAATGAGTTTCTTACAAGGCTCTGCTGGAATTTTAGACCATTCTTCTTTGGCAAACTGCTCCAGGTCCCCCCTGAGATGTGAAGGGGGCCTTCTCCAAACTGCCATCAAGAGATCTCTCCTCCCCCACAGTTGTTCTATGGGATTCAGGGCTGGACTCATTGCTGCCACTTTACAAGTCTCCAGGGCTTTCTCTCACCACCATTTTCTAGTGCTGACCTGAAGTGTGTTTTGGGTCATTGTCCTGCTGGAAGACCCCTGACCTCTGAGGGAGACCCAGCTTTCTCACACTGGGCCCTACATTATGCTGCACAATGTGTTGGTCGTCTTCAGACTTCATAATGCCATGCACACGGTCAAGCAGTCCAGTGCCAGAGGCAGCAAAGCAACCCCAAAACATCAGGGACCCTCCGCCATGTCTGACTGTAGGGACCGTGTTCTTTTCTTTGAAGACCTCTTTTTTCCCCTGTAAACTCTATGTTGATGCCTTTTCCTACTTTTGTCACATCTGACCAGAGAACATTCTTCCAGAACGGTTTTGGCTTTCTCAGGTAAGTTTTGGCAAACTGCAGCCTGGCTTTTTTATGTCTCTGGGTAAGAAGTGGGGTCTTCCTGGGTCTCCTACCATACAGTCCCTTCTCATTCAGACGCTGACGCTGGATAGTACGGGGTGACACTGTTGTACCCTCGGATTGCAGGGCAGCTTGAACTTGTTTGGATGTTAGTCGAGGTTCTTTATCCACCATCTGCACAATCTTGCGTTGAAATCTCTCGTCAATTTTTATTTTCTGTCCACATCTCGGGAGGTTAGCCACAGTGCCATGGGCTTTACACTTCTTAACCCCTTAAGGACCAGGCCATTTTTTTGGTTTCGCATTTTCGTTTTTCCCTCCTCACATTTCAAGAGCCATAACTTTTTCATTTTTCAGTTCACAGAGTCACATGATGGCTTATTGTTTGCGGGACAAATTGTACTTTGTAATGGCACCATTCAATATGCTGTGCAATGTACTGGGAAGCTGGAAAAAAATTCAGAATGAGGTGCAATTGGAGAAAAAATGCATTTGCGCCATTTTCTTATGGGTTTAATTTTTACAGCGTTCACTGTTTGGTACAAATGACATGTTACCTGTGTTCTACGTGTCAGTACGAACGCGGTGATACCAAATTTATATAGTATTTGAAATGTTTTGATACTTTTAAAAAAATGATAAACTTTGCAAAATAGAAAAAAAAATTAGTGTCATCATGTTCTAACACCTGTAACTTTTTCATATTTCCATGTATGGAGCTGGTTGTGGTGTCTTTTTATGCGGGACAAGATGATGTTTCTATTGATACCATTTGGGGAAAGATCTGATGGTTTGATCACTTTTTATTCAATTTTTTATAAGAGGCAAAGTGTTGAAAAAAACGCTTTTTTGGCTGTTTTTATTTTTTTTTTGCCGCTACGCCGTTCGCAGTACGGGATAAATGTTTTAATATTCTAATAGTTCGGGCATTTTGGAGCGCGGGGATACCTAATATGTTTATGTTTAATGTTCTTTAATTACTTTTATAGCTGATCTAGGGAAAGGGGGGTGATTTGAACTTTTATATTTTTTTTATTTTTTTAATACTTTTAAAAACTTTTTTTTTTCTTCTGTTACATTTATGATCAGACCCCTTAGGTACCTTGAAACCTAGGGGGTCTGATCGCTCATACTATTCACTGCAATACTACAGTACTGCAATGAATAGCAGAATCCCAGCACTTCTATTAGACGAGGCCTCTGGCCTCTGGCATCGTCTAATAGATCTAGTGCAGAGACAAGCCTGGAAGCCTTCAATAGGCTTCCGGCTGTCATAGTAACCGATCACCGCCCTCATGTGACGTTCAGGAGGGCGGCGATCGGCGAAACATGGCGGCGCCCGTGCCGCCTGCGCTGTTTACACGCTGCGGTCGCGTTTGACTGCAGTGTGTAAAGGGTTAACAGCAGCGATCGGCTCGGGCACCGACCGCTGCTGTTATTGGCAGGTCCTGGCTGTATGATACAGCCGGCATCTGCCGTGTATGGAGCGAGCTCAGCGTGTGAGCTCGCTCCATACAGCCCCATGCGACCCATGACGTACAGTTACGTCAAGGGTCGCTAAGGGGTTAATGATACTGCGCACGGTAGACACAGGAACATTCAGGACTTTGGAGATGGACTTGTAGCCTTGAGATTGCTTATGCTTCCTCACAATTTTGCTTCTCAAGTCCTCAGACAGTTCTTTGGTCTTCTTTCTTTTCTCCATGCTCAATGTGGTCACACAAGGACACAGGACAGAGGTTGAGTCAACTTTAATCCATTTTAACTGGCTGCAAGTGTGAATTAGTTATTGCCACCACCTGTTAGGTGTCTCAGGTAAGTAACAGGTGCTGTTAATTACACAAATTAGAGAAGCATCACATGATTTTTCAAACAGTGCCAATACTTTTGTCCACCCCCTTTTTTATGTTTGGTGTGGAATTATATCTAATTTGGCTTTTTGACAATTCTTTTTGTGGTTTTCCATTGATGACAAATTAAATAAATATATTAATACCAAAGAATTTGTGATTGCAATCATTTTCTGGAAGAAAATGAGTATTATCTGACAGAATTGCAGGGGTGCCAATACTTTTGGCCAACACGATAGATAGATAGATAAATAGATAGATAGATATTTCTAGCAGTCTAGCACAATGAGTCATGTAAGGCGCGTTCTGCTCCGGTAGAGTCGGCTGTTTCTAGAACACACCCTGATATATTGTATAACCTCCTTGCTGAGTATAGACATTGCTCCATCTGACATTGCAATGCTTCTTACATCACTCTTGCTATTCTTTGAGGTTACATTTTTGCATTTAGCACGTGGTCTTATGTCACTTAGCTGTTAGTGCAGGATTTTATACAATCCCATTTGCACAGCGCGGGTGACAACAGTGCAACTTTCTATTGTGAGATTGAACTATGGGCAGTGCTGGGTGCTTTGCCTCATGTTGTCTCCGCTGCTTATTATGGGCAGCCACTGACTACATTGTGACAGTTCGGCGTCACCATCACTTAGTTTCAGTGATCAGTAGTTGGACCTCCGCCGATCAGCAACACCGTCACTGTTTATGATGACACAACCAAATTTACAGCAATCCAACCTGAATTCCAAATCTGTGAAGTGTTCACCTGTTCCCATTGTCTTCGGCGCTTTGCCATATTGCTCCAGTAGGGGGCATTTTCTGACTATTCATCTTTGACACATTCATTAGTATTCAGCCAGCCTAGAAGGTGTAAGAAATTGACGAACATCTTAGGAATGCAGCCTGGAGTAATAGTGAACCCTCGTCCCAGATTCTGCTCTCTGGTGAGATTACAGGTGGGCCTGGGCCCGAGGTGTGTACAGTCACCAACCTGGAGGAGAAAGAACAGGCAAAGTTGTTGCAGTCATTCTCCGTCAGGTTACTTAATTGTAGGCCGCACACTGCCAAGGGAGAGGATGACGCAGGTTGTAAGGATGGAAGGAATGTCTTTAATATCTTCCACGCAACTAAGGGACAAGTACATCCCCTATTGATAATAGGAATATTAGGAACCCCTACTTGCCAATTCTTTCATGTTTCCAGGAGGAACAACAGAGGAACAAGACAGATTCCTAAGCAATAATACACAGCATTCTTAGTTTATGGGAAATGCAAATGTTTGCTTACAAGACCTAAGTCAGGAGAGCAGAAAGGTCCGGAATAAGCTCGGCAAGAAACCTGTAAGTGTTTGCGTTTCGGCTCAGCACCTGTTCTTCTGCCTTTAAGGGAATTTTTGTAGTTCCTATAGAGATCGTCTCTCTTTACTGCTCCTCCGTAGGTGCGCCTGGGACAGACAGAAATGCTTTTTTCAATCACAACTCTATTGAAGGCCGAGACCTCACGTTGCGGAGATGCAGAGTTTTTTTGGTGCAGATTTTGATGCAGAAGGAATAGGAAATATTAAGGAAATTCTTAGACTCCTTCAGGCCCTGGATACATACCGTATCCTATTTACCCACAGTGTTCCTTTAAGGTCCCGTATACTGACACTGGGACACTTTCCATTCATAGTAGCCGCACCCATACCTCCCAACTTTTAAAGAACTGAAAGAGGGACAAAACGTGCAGTGTGCATAGCAAATTTAGCTCCACCCACTTTTATGTTGACTCCGCCCATTCTCATTAATTTTTCATGTGCCCTCACACAGTATAATCTTCCTACAGTCACCCATAAATTATATGTCCCCCCTCCATCTCTCCCCCGGTTTCATATACCCCCTTCATCTGCCCTCAGTTTCATGTCCCCCCTCCATCTCTGCTCCCAGTTTCATGTCCCCCCTTCATCTCTGCCCCCAGTTTCATGTCCCACATCTCTGCCCTCAGATTCATGTCCACTCCATCTCTGCCCCCAGTTTCATGTCCCCCATCTCTGCCCCCAGTTTCATGTCCCCCATCTCTGCCCCCAGTTTCATGTCCCCCATCTCTGCCCTCAGATTCATGTCCCCCATCTCTGCCCTCAGATTCATGTCCCACATCTCTGCCCCCAGATGCATGTTCCCCCATCTCTGCCCCCTCCTCCGGACGCAGATCTCAGTTGAATCCGGGACATACCTCCCATCGACCGGGACCGCGGGACAGGACACCAAATCCGTGAATGTTCCGCGGAATGCGGCACAGTTGGGAGATATGGTCACACTCAAAGTCATTGATTGACCTTAGCACACCATAGGAGTCTGTGGTCACTAGGATATTATTTGGTGGCATTTATGTGCAAGATTAACCCCTTCAGCAAAACTATAATCCTGGTGTAGATTTCCTAGAATGTCATATACAGTGGAAGTGAATTATACCCATGAATTACAGGCTAAATCATTGACTCTAATATATGTATTTGGAGCATCGCCTTCTTAGAGGGGAATTCCATTCAAATAGATACATTTACACCTAGATCTATGTTCAGAACCTTCAGGCCCCATGGGATGGAAATGCCGCGATTTTCCCATGGCGGAAACGACGCGGGAAAAATTGCGGCGTTTTACAGCAATGGCAAAGTAGATGGGATTCTAGCAAATCCCATGCCCACTTTGCGGTAAAAACTGCAGTGTGGATACGCTGCGATTTCCAAAACCAGCGCAGTTTTGGAAATCACAGCATGTCAATTATATCTACGGAAACGCTGGCGGTTTTCCCATAGATATAATTGTAACAGAAAGTCCACAGTTTTTCCTGCAGTGCTTTTTTTTTTCCTGTGGGACGTCCCGTGGGACCTTAGCCTAAAGGGGTATTTGCATCTTAGGTGCATGTCAAGATAAGTGCAGGTCTATAGGATCCCCCTATTTTGCAGACATCCATTATGACAAATTTTATGCCAAATTTTCAAAAAATGTTAACATCTGTATCTGGGAAAGTATGGTAACAAGTAAAAGGAATACTGCGTCTACAATAGGGGCATCCAACTTTTGCAAATGCCCAATTATCATTCTCAAAAGTTGGGTGGGCAACCTTAGGTACCCTCCAGTCCTTGGAACAGGGGCAATACTAGGATAAACTGGGCCCCATAGCAAACTTTAGACTGTCCCTCCTGGGCAGTACTGGTAGGTAACGGCCAATATTCACTCACCCATCCCTACTCCTCACCAGGTCCCCCACTACATCATGTCCATTGGCCACATGGCCATGTTGAGGCTCAGTCCCATTCAAATAAATGGAGCTGAGCTGCAATACCAAGTATAACCACTAGACTGTGTATGGCACTGTGCTTGGTAAGGTCACAGATATCAATAGCATCCCCAATTACCAGGAGTATTCCTATATGGGACTGAGCCTCAGCATGGCCATGTGGCCAATGGACATGATGTAGTGGGGTACCTGGTCAGGGGCAGGGATGGGTGAGTGAATATTGGCCGTTACCTGCTTGAATAATACAGTAGAGATAGGAGGCAGTATATTGTGTGGGGACCAATAATGGTCACAGTATACTGCATAGGGGTCAGTAAAGTAGGCAAAATACTATGGGGGCCATATAATGTGTGGGGGCCAGACAGTACTGCTAAAGTTTGCTATGGGGCCCAGTTTATCCTAGCATTACCCCTGTTCCCAGGATTGAAGGGCACCTATGGCTGCCCACCCTACTTTCCCAGATCAGCATGGCTGAATAGGCAGTTTGGAAAAGTTTGGCATCAAATTTGTCACTTAAAGAGGAATATGGCTTTATCATTTTTTAGAGAAAATATTCCTTCCCCTTCCTCCCGTCACAAACGAATAACACTCAGATGCAAATACAATAAAGTCATTCAGGAGATTTATGAGAAAAAAAAATCGTCTTAAGGGCTCGGACTGTAGCCGCTCTATGACTTTCATGCAGTGTAATACGACTCGTATTTCAGGTTTCGGAGCCAAGGAATGCACAAGAGTTGTAAGCTGAGGGTTACCAGGAGTCATTGACCTGCAATACACCCGCAGGTGACATCCGCCCCGGCCCACCAATCAGAGAGGGGCGAGTGGAGCTCACACATGGGGTGTTCCTCCTTGGCCAATAGCATAAAGCCGGAGTTCTTAGTCACCGAGTTACATTGTGATCAATGGAGGAGGAAGAGTATTTGGCACAGGGACAGGATGTTGGATACTTGACAGGCAGCTCGGTAGTAAAATATGGCTCTGGTCATATTACATCCCATTCACAGAATTCTCGTACAACGGGAAATACTCACCACAAGTCTTAAATGCAAATATTTCCTTCCCCCATAGACGACTACAGTGGGAGGTCCCGATCATGCAAACCTGATTATGCTCCTCCGAATCTACCTGGCAGTGACGCTCCGCCCTGCGGCCATGACTCGGGTGTCATTACACAAAGTATAAAGCGATTTTCTAATATATGTAATCCCTTACTATTTCATTGAATACCAAAAACCACCGACACAATGTTTCCTGCTACAATTGTATCCAGTGTGTACAATCCTCCATGAGCCAATGATATATTATATGGCCAATACGCCGCATTTATGAGCTTTGTAGGACATCCCATCGGAAACAATCTTGAGCGAATTTCCATAAAATATTGGAGTGCCTTTATGAATTGAGACAATGGTCAGACACTGATGCTGGGGAAGACTTTGTTTACTATCAATGTCATGCAAATGGAGTTGTGGTCAGGGCTGTGTGTGGGCATTCAAGTTTCTCCAGGCCAAACACATTGCCCCATGTCCCTATTGATCTCACTGTGTGAACAGGTATACAGTCATGTTTCCCCAATTTGTTACTACAATGGTGGACTACATGTCAGAAACTGAGCAGAAATCAATGGTGCAATCTTATTACAAGGCTCAGAATGACCCATAGTACTAGAGGTTATTTATGGAGATGCTGAATTATATGGCCCTGTATCCTATGGGTATGGCTGAATCACGTGGACATAATACTGCTACTACTCTGTCCCAGGCTACACAGCAAAGGAGACGAGTGAGCTGCAGAAACAGGAAGAATCTGATCATACCATGGCTCCAGGAAACAGTATAACTTAATAAAAAAAACTGTACCAAAAGTTTTAAAATAATAATATTAAAATGTATAGTATGTGCTTATATAATATTACATTCCTGAAATCTAATACTTGCACATTGTAAGGCACGCCTTGACTTCTGTCATGTGACTGCTAGAATTGGTGCAAGGAGTTCTTCTATATGATGTAGGTGAGCAGGTTTCTTCTGTGAGTAATGTGAGTGGCGGCTGGAATGTCGCTCAGGAGACTTCAGGTGTCACCTAGTGTTATAAGCATTGTATCCACTCCTGCTTAGATACAGTTCTGAATATTTATAACTTTTACGTCAGGACCATGCAGACTGTGTCTATATGGTGTGTACAGCCTGTATTCAGATGGGTTTTCCATTATGCTGGTACAGTCACTGTGTACATACATTACATTACTTATCCTGTACTGATCCTGAGTTACATCCTGTATTATACTCCAGAGCTGCACTCACTATTCTGCTGGTACAGTCACTGTCTACATACATTACATTACTTATCCTGTACTGATCCTGAGTTACATCCTGTATTATACTCCAGAGCTGCGCTCACTATTCTGCTGGTACAGTCACGGTGTACATACATTACATTACTTATCCTGTACTGATCCTGAGTTACATCCTGTATTATACTCCAGAGCTGCACTCACTATTCTGCTGGTACAGTCACTGTGTACATACATTACATTACTTATCCTGTACTGATCCTGAGTTACATCCTGTATTATACTCCAGAGCTGCGCTCACTATTCTGTTGGTGCAGTCACTGTGTACATACATTACATTACTTATCCTGTACTGATCCTGAGTTACATCCTGTATTATACTCCAGAGCTGCACTCACTATTCTGCTGGTACAGTCACTGTGTACATACATTACATTACTTATCCTGTACTGATCCTGAGTTATATCCTGTATTATACTCCAGAGCTGCGCTCACTATTCTGTTGGTGCAGTCACTGTGTACATACATTACATTACTTATCCTGTACTGATCCTGAGTTACATCCTGTATTATACTCCAGAACTGCGCTCACTATTCTGCTGGTGCAGTCACTGTGTACATACATTACATTACTTATCCTGTACTGATCCTGAGTTACATCCTGTATTATACTCCAGAGCTGTACTCACTATTCTGCTGGTACAGTCACTGTGTACATACATTACATTACTTATCCTGTACTGATCCTGAGTTATATCCTGTATTATACTCCAGAGCTGCGCTCACTATTCTGTTGGTGCAGTCACTGTGTACATACATTACATTACTTATCCTGTACTGATCCTGAGTTACATCCTGTATTATACTCCAGAGCTGCACTCACTATTCTGCTGGTACAGTCACTGTGTACATACATTACATTACTTATCCTGTACTGATCCTGAGTTACATCCTGTATTATACTCCAGAGCTGCACTCACTATTTCCTTCATCACATGCAGACCTGAACAAGCAGAAGATACTGATAAATTTAAGTACGGAGGCTTTCAGATTTGTGAATGGAGCTCTGAGGTATAATACAGGCTGTAACATGGATACGTTATGTAATGTATACAGAAAATGATTAAAATGTATATGCATCAGAATTCATTAATTTATTTTGCAACATGAGCAGTCACAGAACATATGGAGAAAGTCCTGTCATATGTAACAGATAATTCTATGTGTTGTAGTTACTCAGGATATGGCGTGTGATTTTCTTACGTAAGTGAATTGTTACAGAAGGTTTGCCCTCCAGGTTACTAGTACTAGTCACACCTTCTTCAGTTCAAAAATCCTTTTCATCTGAACAGGCGTATAGGTCTGTACGGGAGGGGTAGACACTAACCAGGGAGGCCTCATGTTAAATAAATAAATTATATATTTCTATCTGTAATGTTGATCCAGAGGACATCTGCATATTCCATAGCATAACTGTACATGATGTAGACACTCCATTATTCCTCCTGGAAATGTATGACTACATTGAAAATTCTTCTAAGGGCTCGTTCACATCAGCGTTGCCCTCTCCGTTCTGCAGGTTTCCTTTTCCTGCATAAAACAGAGCAGGAGACGGAAACCTGCAGGAGTCTCTCTCACCCATTCATTTGAATGGGTGAAAGAGATGTCCGGCCGTGAGCGGCGGTGAGCATTTTGCGCTCTCCGCCGCGAAACCGGATTTTTTAATCCGGACACAGAGTCGGACATGCAGTACTCTGTGTCCGGTTTAAAAAATCCGGTTTCGCGGCGGAGAGCATAAAACGCTCACCGCCGCTCACGGCCGGACCCGGTCTGTGCTTTCCGTCTTCTGGCATGCAGAAGACGGAAAGCACAGAACGGAAAGTAGAACGCAGGTGTGAACCTAGCGTAAGAAATAAATTTAACATTTGCATTTTGCTGAATTTTCATTCTGGAATTACAACTTCTCGAAAGTTGAGAACAGGAAATGACTTTCTCTCTTCACTACAGACTTTCACTGATTCTGATGTAACCGTTATGACAATGTGTGATCTAACGGAAGACGTCTCTTTCCTGTCAAGTTTCCAAAACTTGATGATTACATTTCTAAAATTGTTTTCTTAAAGTAGCCGAGAAATTCTAAGAGGGGCTTTCTTCTCCAGCCGTAAATATTATGCATGATACCGAACCACAATGAGCATTTCCTGGGGAAGGATAGGAAACCTGAGAGCACAAGAGGAGGCACAACCGAAATTATACTAATACAGTAAAGATTCCTAAGCTAAAAATACACAAAAAACATGACTGTGCTTTTATTAAATATTTTCCATCATGAGGCCTTCAAAGAAAAGAAGACGCCCCTACAGTCAGACATGGCGGAGGTTCCCTGATGTTTTGGGGTTGCTTTGCTGCCTCTGGCACTGGACTGCTTGACCGTGTGCATGGCATTATGAAGTCTGAAGACGACCAACACATTGTGCAGCATAATGTAGGGCCCAGAGTGAGAAAGCTGGGTCTCCCTCAGAGGTCATGGGTCTTCCAGCAGGAAAATGACACAAAACACACTTCAGGTCAGCACTAGAAAATGGTGGTGAGAGAAAGCCCTGGAGACTTGTAAAGTGGCAGCAATGAGTCCAGCCCTGAATCCCATAGAACACCTGTGGGGGAGGAGAGATCTCTTGGTGGCAGTTTGGAGAAGGCCCCCTTCACATCTCAGGGGGGACCTGGAGCAGTTTGCCAAAGAAGAATGGTCTAAGATTCCAGCAGAGCCTTGTAAGAAACTCATTGCTGGTTAGCGGAAGCGGTTGTGCGCAGTTATTGTGTCTAAAGGTTGTGCTACCAAGTATTAGGCTGAGGGGGCCAATACTTCTGTCCGCACCATTTTTGGAGTTTTGTGTAAAATGATCAATGATTTGACTTTTTTTCATTCTCTTTTGTGTTTTTTCATTGCAAGAAAATAAATGAAGATATTACCAAAGAGTTTGTGCTTGCAATCATTATCTGGAAGAACACGAGTATTATCTGATAGAATTGCAGGGGGGCCAATACTTTTGGCCAACACTGTACAAGAATATAACTACTATAATACTACTATATACAAGAATATAACTACTATAAGGGTGCATTCACACTATGTATACTGAAGCTTATTCTGAATGTAAAACACGTTCAGAATGAAAGAAGCAGCCCATTCATTTCTATGGGGAGCGCTCGTATGCCGGCTCCCATAGAAATGAATGGAACTACTTTATACGCCGCTTATTCTGAACGTATACGTAGTGTGAATGCACCCTAATACTGCTCCTATGTACAAGAATATAACTACTATAATACTGCCCCCTATGTACAAGAATATAACTACTATAATACTGCCTCCTATGTACAAGAATATAACTACTATAATACTGTCTCCTATGTACAAGAATATATCTACTATAATACTACCTCCTATGTAGAAGAATATAACTACAATAATACTGCTCCTATGTACAAGAATATAACTACTATAATACTACTCCTATGTACAAGAATATAACTACTATAATACTGCTCCTATGTAGAAGAATATAACTACAATAATACTGCTCCTATGTACAAGAATATAACTACTATAATACTACCTCCTATGTACAAGAATATAACTACTATAATACTACTCCTATGTAGAAGAATATAACTACAATAATACTGCTCCTATGTACAAGAATATAACTACTATAATACTACCTCCTATGTACAAGAATATAACTACTATAATACTGCTCCTATGTACAAGAATATAACTACTATAATACTACTCCTATGTACAAGAATATAACTACTATAATACTGCCTCCTATGTACAAGAATATAACTACTATAATACTGCTCCTATGTACAAGAATATAACTACTATAATACTACCTCCTATGTACAAGAATATAACTACTATAATACTGCTCCTATGTACAAGAATATAACTACTATAATACTGCTCCTATGTACAAGAATATAACTACTATAATACTGCTCCTATGTACAAGAATATAACTACTATAATACTACTCCTATGTACAAGAATATAACTACTATAATACTACTATGTACAAGAATATAACTACTATAATACTACTTCTATGTACAAGAATATAACTACTATAATACTGCCCCTATGTACAAGAATATAACTACTATAATACTGCTCCTATGTACAAGAATATAACTACTATAATACTGCTCCTATGTACAAGAATATAACTACTATAATACTGCTCCTATGTACAAGAATATAACTACTATAATACTGCTCCTATGTACAAGAATATAACTACTATAATACTGCCCCTATGTACAAGACTATAACTACTATAATACTACTGCTATGTACAAGAATATAACTACTATAATACTGCCCCCTATGTACAAGAGTATAACTACTATAATACTACTGCTATGTACAAGAATATAACTACTATACTACTACCTCCTATGTACAAGAATATAACTACTATAATACTGCTCCTATGTACAAGAATATAACTACTATAATACTACCTCCTATGTACAAGAATATAACTACTATAATACTGCTCCTATGTACAAGAATATAACTACTATAATACTATGCCTATGTACAAGAATACAACTACTATAATACTACCTCCTATGTACAAGAATATAACTACTATAATACTGCTCCTATGTACAAGAATATAACTACTATAATACTGCTCCTATGTACAAAAATATAACTACTATAATACTGCTCCTATGTACAAGAATATAACTACTATAATACTACTCCTATGTACAAGAATATAACTACTATAATACTACTATGTACAAGAATATAACTACTATAATACTACTTCTATGTACAAGAATATAACTACTATAATACTGCCCCTATGTACAAGAATATAACTACTATAATACTGCTCCTATGTACAAGAATATAACTACTATAATACTGCTCCTATGTACAAGAATATAACTACTATAATACTGCTCCTATGTACAAGAATATAACTACTATAATACTGCTCCTATGTACAAGAATATAACTACTATAATACTACCTCCTATGTACAAGAATATAACTACTATAATACTGCCTCCTATGTACAAGAATATAACTACTATAATACTACTGCTATGTACAAGAATATAACTACTATACTACTACCTCCTATGTACAAGAATATAACTACTATAATACTGCTCCTATGTACAAGAATATAACTACTATAATACTACTCCTATGTACAAGAATATAACTACTATAATACTGCCTCCTATGTACAAGAATATAACTACTATAATACTGCTCCTATGTACAAGAATATAACTACTATAATACTACCTCCTATGTACAAGAATATAACTACTATAATACTGCTCCTATGTACAAGAATATAACTACTATAATACTACGCCTATGTACAAGAATACAACTACTATAATACTACCTCCTATGTACAAGAATATAACTACTATAATACTGCTCCTATGTATAAGAATATAACTACTATAATACTGCTCCTATGTACAAGAATATAACTACTATAATACTACTCCTATGTACAAGAATATAACTACTATAATACTGCCTCCTATGTACAAGAATATAACTACTATAATACTGCTCCTATGTACAAGAATACAACTACTATAATACTGCTCCTATGTACAAGAATATAACTACTATAATACTGCTCCTATGTACAAGAATATAACTACTATAATACTGCTCCTATGTACAAGAATATAACTACTATAATACTGCTCCTATGTACAAGAATATAACTACTATAATACTGCTCCTATGTACAAGAATATAACTACTATAATACTGCTCCTATGTACAAGAATATAACTACTATAATACTACTCCTATGTACAAGAATATAACTACTATAATACTACTATGTACAAGAATATAACTACTATAATACTACTCCTATGTACAAGAATATAACTACTATAATACTGCTCCTATGTACAAGAATATAACTACTATAATACTGCTCCTATGTACAAGAATATAACTAGTATAATACTGCTCCTATGTACAAGAATATAACTACTATAATACTGCTCCTATGTACAAGAATATAACTACTATAATACTGCCCCTATGTACAAGAATATAACTAGTATAATACTACTATGTACAAGAATATAACTACTATAATACTACTCCTATGTACAAGAATATAACTACTATAATACTACTATGTAGAAGAATATAACTACAATAATACTGCTCCTATGTACAAGAATATAACTACTATAATACTACCTCCTATGTACAAGAATATAACTACTATAATACTGCTCCTATGTACAAGAATACAACTACTATAATACTGCCCCTATGTACAAGAATATAACTACTATAATACTGCTCCTATGTACAAGAATATAACTACTATAATACTGCCCCTATGTACAAGAATATAACTACTAGATGGTGAAATCACACACTATTGAGATATGTATTTATATATATACAGTAGTTATACATATATACTTTTAGTCATATAAAGTGACATGTCCCGTTATAACCCTGTGCACTGCATTGATATAATTTCCTATCCTATAAATAAATTCCTATAATAAGAAGAACAATTGGAATACCCCTTTAAAATTTAATTCACTGTGTTTTGCACTATAAGAGGAAACTGAAGCGTGTGGCGGAAACAATAAGGACCGACCGGTAATAAAGAGGGAAAGTCCAAGATCCTTGAAGTTTAATTACAGTTTTGGGGATTTTTCACTCGTCTCCTGATGTCCGGTGGACAATGTGCAAATCAGCAATTATTTAAGCATTGAACAAGATTATTTTGCTAGAAATGTTACCCAAAAACTAGTCCAAATGTGATCTTGTTGGGACCACAACCAGTCAGGTATACATTGCCATCGCCACCATACATATCTTGAAAGGTATATCATACCAAGCTTATATAACATGCAATGTAAATACCGCCATACACTGCTCCCATAAACATTTTCCATAAGAAAGATAGATTTTATTATATTTATTTATTTTTACTTTTTCTGTATTTTAAAAAAGTACTATATCCTGCAATTTTCACTCTGGCCACTAAGCCTAATAATAGCTGATACTTTCCAATTTTGTAGGGGTTTCTTTGCAGCAGGTGTCTCAGGTAAACCACGGACAGAATTACAATAAAGGATAACACCTCTATAGATAACACCACTGACCCATCATTACATCCACTATTGACAATTGATGATGTTACAGCTCTCCCTTCAGAGAGCATGTGTATAATCTCTTCCATAGTCCTGAATGAGGCAGCTCCAGCCTACCGTTGCCTATGGCCATGAGACTGTTGTAAAGCATATCACTAAATGATGTTCACAGAGCACAGGGGAAACTCAGGCAAGATGGCAGGTCATAGAAATTAGAATAGAACTCCTCATTGTTTACCATCCATGGTTCCTTGCCTTCTTCCCGTATAATCCCTTTATCTCTTCTCATGGCTCCCCATCACTCATGTATTAGTGTAAATCCCTTTATATTATTATTATAGTTTGGGATGATAATCCCCTCACAATAGAACACCTTGGGTGTATAATCAGACCATATGGATGATATCATCATAGGAGTGGCTAGGATTGCCGCGGACCCTCAACACACAGAATGTGGAGGCAGGAAGAACCCTGAAGGATGGAAAAAATACTCATTTCATGTTAACACTATTCATTCTGTCTACATTGTATAGACAGTGAGGATATGATGTGTCTTTTGTGGTTAGGTGGCGGTATATACTAACTCTCACTTTGACGGCAATCAAATTCGTTGGGCCGATGGAATGGAAATTTCCACAGTGTGAAATAAAAGGTACCTAAAAACATACTAAAATTGATTCATCTACCATAAATAGCTTCTATCTTCCATGAGTGCACTATTCCGCCTTTCTCTAGTGCTCCTTTTAAAGTAAATGCGAACGCCGTCCACCAGGCTGAATGTGGTGCCTGGGAAAGGACCAAGTTTTCAGGATTGGTGGGGGTCTCAGTGGTCAGACCCCCACCAATCAGGATGTATCCTTTACCCTATGAATAGAGGACAAATAGTTTTTATGTCATAACCCCTTTTAGTGTAATCAATGCAGAAAAATGACAAAAGATTAGTTATGCTTTAACAAAATATATTTAAAGGGGATTTATCACCAAATACAAAATACTAAATGCCCGAAATCATTTGATTCTCGCTGTTCTCCTGATCAATTTGATGTTATTCTTTTTAAAATCCATCCAGCCATTCAAAAGATACGGCCCTAGAAAATTACAGCTCTGATTCTCTAAGTGGGCGGTAACCTTTTCCTATGACAAAATAAAAGGTTCCCGCCCACATGGAGAAGCAAGGCTAGTTTACACATAATCTTCCAGGGGCCATAACTTTTGAATGGGTGGACGGATTTAAGAAAGAAAAACACGAAATTAATCAGGGGAACAGCAAGAATCAAATGATGTATAGTATATAGTTTTTTAGACTTGTTGACAGGTCCTCTTTAATGTGGAATTTTGAATTTTACATGTTTTACAATGTAATCTATGTCCTGTGTTATTTGTTCCTAGGGGTTCCACATGATAAAAAGTTGGGAACCACCAGATTTTGGAGGTCCTCTGACACATCTAGACAGTGTAGGGCCGGGGACATTGTTGTGGCTCAGTATACTTCTCAACATGCATCACCCTCACTTCTTGCACAGATATAATTATAAAACCACCATTAGGCAACCCCATTTTCATGACTAAGGGGGCCATAGAGGTGATCATTGTATACACTAACATATAAATAGCGATGGCCAAGCCTAAAAGGCTCAGAAGAACCAACCTGGCAGTGAAGGGCCGAAGGTGGAGAATATCCTCAACGTGGTGGCAGCATTGAGCATGTGGCCAGTGTGCCCTCTCTATCACCTGGAGCTGCATCCAATGCATATGGGGTGTTCCAGCTCACCCCTAAATGCAGATATTGGGCGTAAGAAGGATCACTTGGTTGAATTTCAACATGCCCGATCCATTGTTGGATAGCCAGTGTCTCATGATGCTTTACCTTAAACAGTTGCACACCTTTGTGGTTTTATTGCTATGACTTTATATCTTCAATGAGATAGCGATAAGACTATGCTACTATCATACCGCTCATAGTGATAAGACTTTGTGCTACTATTGTACTGCTCACAGTCAATTATATTGCCTATTATTCATTTACTTATTACACATTATAGTATATTGCGGGGCTGTAAACTGGGAAAAGGTCCAACAAAATAATACTGAAAAAGTCTTCCAGTTCCCTGTCGTCCTCAACAGCGGCACAATGTGGGGTATTTCTGCCCCTGTGTGCTGGTAGGACAGGCGGATATTTAATTAGCCAATCAAATGCGTGGCAGGCCCTATAAGAGGGCACAAGAACCTCCCCTCTGCGTGTTTTTTTCTGTCCTGTGTGGACAGAGGACAGGTGGGAGGACTTGTGTCCTCTTAGAGAAGCTCAGCAGGATCACTCACCTCCTGAGCGGTTGTTTTTTTCTTGTCACCTTCTGTGCCCTGCGGGGAGAAGGTGCTTGTTAGCCATGTGTGGCTACCCCCCTCTATCCCCCCTGCCCCCCCTCTCCTCCGCTTCCCCTGCTCCTTGTGACTTACCTGACATTTTGGTGAGAGTCCGGGGACTCCGCATGCCGCCTCTGGTGGCCGCGCGGACTGCCGGCGGGTGGAACCACACTGTTGTGTATCCTGTTCCCCGCCGGCCGACAAGGGCGCCAAAGCCGCCAAAGCTACAATATCCCGGTGGGTTACCGAGACTATTAGAGTCGCCTATACCGCCCAAGGGCTGTCGGCTCCATCTTTCCTTCATGCCCATTCAACCAGGGCAGTGTCCACTTCATGGGCAGAAAGAAGTGCTTTGTCTGTGGACCAAATATATGCAGCTGCCTCTTGGGCATCTGAATCCACCTTCATTCGGCATTACCGCCTGAAGGACCAAGTGGCAGATTCCACTGTCTTTGCCCAGACCAGTTTAAGTTCGGTCATGGATTTGTCCCACCCATCTTGGGGACCTGCTTGCTATATCCCCACATTGTGCCGCTGTTGAGGACGACAGGGAACGAGTGATTATGAAGATAATCTTGTTTCCCTTAGTCCTAACAGCGGCACAAGATTTCCCACCCTGGGAATCATATCTTATGTATAAAACTGTATATAAATGTAATGGAGGTACTTTTGTATTTACACGCAGAGGGGAGGTTCTTGTGCCCTCTTATAGGGCCTGCCACGCATTTGATTGGCTAATTAAATATCCGCCTGTCCTACCAGCACACAGGGGCAGAAATACCCCACATTGTGCCGCTGTTAGGACTAAGGGAAACAAGATTATCTTCATAATCACTCGTTATACCACCCTTAGGACACGTTCACATGGGGCAGTAACAGTGCAGCAGAAACATTTCTAGAACGGTTTCTGTGGAATTGTTCTTGTAGTACAGAATGTAAGAAATTGGGCACGATCCATCGATATTGTCACACCTTAAAGGGGTTTTCTGGGCAAAAAATGTATTTTTTTAAAAAAGGTCTGTTAGTGCTATTAATGGGTTAATAAGTGCACCCAGATACCTTTAGCAGTGTTTTGAGTGATTTCTGGTTTTCTCTGGCGTCTTCTGCATTTGTTTATTTGGTCTAGCTTCCTGTTCTTTTATCCTACAAATACTATGATGCATTGCTTTTCACTCAGATCCCCCTCTCCCTCACGCACAAAAATATATGACCGTACTTCTGTGCACTTCTCAGTCACAACCCATTATGCAGCTTGTTTATGATGACGGAGGCACTTTGAGAGGTTCCCCCATAGCAGTTAAAGGGGTATTTCCATGTCGCATACTCACCAGTCTTCGCTGCTGTAAATTCTTCTTTCTTCCGGCTTTGTTGCGTCATTGGTGGGCAGGGTTACATATGCAAAGCCAGCGGCGAGAAGTCGTTGCTTCTATGCCGCTGGCCCTGCGTGTACGCTCCCAATGCAGCTAGGCGTCGGACGTACAGCCTTCACAATGCAATACAGACCCGGCATCCGCTGTAATAGAGAGGTGGATGCCGGGCAGTGTAGACGCCGGCACAGATGCCAGTGACATCGCTACGTTCCTGCCCTGCATGAAGCCAGCAGCAGCAGGAGCGATGCTGCTATTCCGCTCTTCCGCCCCCCCCCCCCCTCCGGAATAGCAGCATCGCTCCTGTCGCTGCTGGCTTTATGCAGGGCAGGAACGTAGCGATGTCAAAGGCACCTGTGCCGGCGTCTACACTCCCCGGCATCCGCCTCTCTATTACAGTGGATGCCAGGTCTGTATTGGCGGCCCCTTCCCCCCCCCAAAGTGTAAACTACCCCCCCCTCCAGGCTCGCTCCCGTGTACTTAGCCCCTCCTCCCTCCCCCCTGAGAGCAGCAGATACATCACTTGACTTTTGACCAGATAAGTCAAGGGATGTGTCAACAGAGAAATGAATAAAGTGATATAGTGGACAAACAGCATTTTATTTAGGAAAAGTCTTACATTCACATTAACAAGCAGTATAGATAGGATCCTTGTGATGGGACAACCCCTTTAATGGGGTCCGTGCACTTATCTATCAGGATCAATAGATTTTATAGACTGAAAATCACACAGTCTTGTTCAGTCACTATGTGGTATGAATATTTGTTAACTATTTAAGTATAATTTGGAAGTATTTTAGACTTTTTTGTTACGATGGATCATATTATATGGAGGAGATGATGCTCCCATGGTGCCACTCACCTTCCTGCCATTGTTATAGACCTATGGAAAGCCCCTTATGTTCACGTTGTGTCTGTTTGTGGATCTCGAGGATATCCCTTATGGAGTATTGCTCATCCAATTCCCAAAATGGGGAAAACTAAACAAACATTGAACAATAGAAAATCATCATCATTATCAGGAGGAAACCGTTGTGAGGAATCGCTCAGGTAGATGCTCGGTAGCAGTGCAGGAAACAGGGACACAGACACTGGATTGCACACAGGTTCAGGCTTTAGTCACATGTAACGCATACACTGCCTTTGCAGAGGCACAGAATAAACAAAACAAAACCCTTCTTGGCTGAGAAACTAATTTAAACGTAAGAAAACTTTTCCCTGACTATACAGGAGACTGGCTACCAGTCTACCACCTTGGCAACAATGGGTGGCACAGTACCTGCTTTGGAGGTCCAGACTCGACAGTTCAGCTCTGTCAGTGTGGTGCCACCCTGCAAGTTTTCAGACTCAGACTGTTATTAGGGCCTGATTAGTCAGCCGACCTCCCTGATGTGAGTCTTTACCATATACCCTTTAGCTGCCTGGCTGGGACATACCTGTCTTCCCAGACTACACCCTTCACTCTCTCACACCGTGTTAGTGTAATGTTCTATAAATATATTATGTGCCCAGGTTATTGGATGTTACTGGGGCACTTGGCCATACAGTCGTCACTATGGGGCCTTATAAATGATCATATTTATCTGTAGAACAGAAGGGAGAGCAGAAATCAATGATGATAACCCCTATCTATAACATGTAGACCTTATAGTGAGGACGACACCACGCCAGATCTCCTTTGTTAGCCAGAACATACATAGTTAGATGCTGAAGATCTTAAAGTGAACCTCCAATTATAAAATCACTTTCTATAAATGAATAGTACTGGTGAATATAAGAAACTTTGTAATATATCTTATTAAAGGAATCTGTTTCCTTCTTCAGTTATTAGGTTGTTCTCACTCTCACCTCACACATAGAAGTCTATGGAGAAGGCATTGATTTATTGCCTCATTCTCTGCAAAGGCAGAGTCTTATCATGAAAGATAGCATTGTCAGAAGAGCTCTCTCACTCACAGGGCAGCGGATTGTGTCTTTTCCACTAGTCTCCTCTTCCCCTCTCCATAGACTTCTATGTAAAAAGTAATTGAACCTGATAAGTGGAGAAGGAAACAAATTTGTTTAATAAGATATATTACAAAGATTCTTATATTCACCTGTACTATTCATATATGAAAGTGTCTACTACAGGAGATACAGGATGGTCTGAAGGATGGTTACAACATTTAATTTTTATGTGACATCACAACATCTTAGCAGACAACTCGTGTGTGATGTCATAGCGGCTTACCTATCTAAAACTGACTATGATGTCACAGTAACCTACACAGTGTTGGATTGGCCCGTCAGAGTATCGGAGGATACTATAGTGGGCCCAGAATCCAACACAATAATGGTCTACCAGAAGGCACCCAAATTTGAAGGCTACTGTATTATAGTGTCATATTAATGTAAGATATTACATTGTCCTTAAAAAAAAATTATTAAAAATAAAAGTCTCTGGATGGAACTAAAGAAAAAGTTAAAAAAATAATAAAAATAAAAAATAATAAAATTATTATTTATTATAATAAATAATTATTAATAAAATAATAATAAAAAATTGCCCTGAATCGAGAAGAATAACATAAGCAAGTAAAAAACATGAAAATAATTTGTAAAAAAAAAATATACAGTAAAATGCAAAAAAATAAATAAATCAAAAACAAAATAGGTACGTAGCCTTAAAAGTTAGAAAAAAAAAAAAAAGAAGTTATCGGAGGGCGTAAAAGCAAAAACAAACACATTTTTTGGTCTTTAAAGGGTTATTAATGGAGCAGTTTTGCCATTCAGGAGTCTGAGAAAGATGGGTGATGTCTTTTATGGCATTGGGGATGTTGACTTCTTTTTTCTTACCAAGGACATATCTGTTGCCAAGAGGGAGAACAATGAGAATATTCTAAAATGGTTCAATATTTCATATGTGTGGACAACAGAAGTGAACTTGTTCTTCTTGTTTCGGAACAATCCGTTATATAATGTCTGGGACACTTTATTAGATTTTTACAGAACTGTAATATTCACTGAAAGGTCGTGAGAACAAGTCCGTGCGACCAAAGACAAATGAATTACTGACTCCTCCGAACAATAGCAGCGACACAAGGGTGTGTATACAAGTATTCAGAGGAGCTCCGACCCCTCATTCCCAGGACCAGCAGATACAGTGTCCAATGATGGGGTGGGGAGTGACAAACACCAATGTCCTGCATCTTACAGACACCAGTACCTGCTGCTCAGGATGGGAAAGAGAGGCCATAAATACTGAGACATGCAGTGGCGTAACGACAGGGGTAGCGGCTGCCACAGGGCCCGGGACATTAGGGGCCCAGCGACACCCGCTAACGGGACCTATTTACTTACCAATCCTGTCAGGGAACGGTAAGTGACACCATGGGCCCCACAAGCGCTATCATTATTATACTCAGGAATCTTTTCAGATTCCCCCAAGTATAATGATCAGAGGTCCAGGAAAGGTAAGAGAACTTAAAAAACCATGTTACTTACCTTTCCACGCTCCGGGCAGGTTCAGACCTACTTCTGGACGCTCCCTGACGTCACATGACCTGGCATCACATACTTCATTTCAAAAGTTGGCCACAGGGCCTCACCATTCCTCATGACGCCACTGAACCTGCAGGGTGATATGCTGGGATCTGGTGACGCTGGGTTCACAATAGTGTTCGACAGTCCGTTATCAGGTTTCCGTCTTCTGCATGCAGAAGACAGAAACCTGTCATGCCGAGTCCGGCCGTGAGCGCCGGTGAGCGTTTTATGCTCTCCGCAGCGAAACCGTTTTTATTAAACTTGACACAGAGTACTGCATGTCCAACTCTGTGTCCGTTTAAAAAAAAATGGTTGCACCACAGAGAGCATAAAACACTCACCGGCGCACACAGCCGGACACCTTTCAAACCCATTCAAATGAACGGAAAGAGTCCTGCAGCTTTCTGTCTCCTGCTCTGTTTTGTGCAGGAAACGGAAACCTGCAAAACGGACTCCCAGGCGCAGATGTGAACGAGCCCTTACACTAACCTATCTATCTGCAGGGCTGGGGTGATATGCTGGTTCTGGTGACACTAACCTATCTATCTGGAGGGCTGGGGTGATATGCTGGGTCTGGTGACACTAACCTATCTATCTGGAGGGATGGGGTGATATGCTGGTTCTGGTGACACTAACCTATCTATCTGGAGGGATGGGGTGATATGCTGGTTCTGGTGACACTAACCTATCTATCTGCAGGGCTGGGGTGATATACTGGGGTCTGGTGACACTAACCTATCTATCTGCAGGGCTGGGGTGATATGCTGGTTCTGGTGACACTAACCTATCTATCTGCAGGGCTGGGGTGATATGCTGGGTCTGGTGACACTAACCTATCTATCTGGAGGGATGGGGTGATATGCTGGGTCTGGTGACACTAACCTATCTATCTGCAGGGTTGGGGTGATATGCTGGTTCTGGTGACAGTAACCTATCTATCTGCAGGGCTGGGGTGATATACTGGGGTCTGGTGACACTAACCTATCTATCTGCAGGGCTGGGGTGATATGCTGGTTCTGGTGACACTAACCTATCTATCTGTAGAGCTGGGGTGATATGCTGGTTCTGGTGACACTAACCTATCTATCTGCAGGGCTGGTTTGATCTGCTGGTTCTGGTGACACTAACCTATCTATCTGCAGGGCTGGGATGATATACTGGGGTCTGGTGACACTAACCTATCTATCTGCAGGGCTGGGGTGATATACTGGGGTCTGGTGACACTAACCTATCTATCTGCAGGGCTGTGATGATGTGCTGGAGTCTGATAACACTGAGGCTAGGTTCAAATCTGCATTCGGGTTTCTGTTCAATGCTTGCGATGCTTTTCTCTCCGCATTTTTCAAGTGGCGAGGGGAACGAAATCCTAAAATGGAGTTCCAGCGCTGATGTGAACCCAGCCTAGCCTATCTATCTGTCGGGCTGGGTTAATATGCTGGGTCTGTTGACACTCCCTTTAATGACCTTGAGTAAAATTCAGCATGTTTGCAGATTATACAGCATTCTGTAGGTGGATACAGAAGAGGATAAGTAACTAGTGCCAGGTAGCTGCTGCCAAGGCAAATAAAATCAGTGGATATATATGAAAGAAGGACCTTTCATCCAGGGGCTTCATTGTTCAGGTGTCCCAATATTACAGACCTTTAGGTTTCAATGAGAGGAGCGGCCGGATTGAAGGCAATGGTCATAACCAGAGTGCCATGGAAATAAAACCAAGGGATTAGTGGTCCGACCATTATCAGACACTCGGAGAAGTGACAACATTCCCGGCGGGCTTGCACTGTATAAGGGGGGTGTTTGCTCAACCGCTGCTGTTTGCACTTGTACAGAGTTATTTGCGTAGCATGCCCCAGTCTTGGCATCCTCCATAGCGGCTGCATTTTTTAGTGGGCAGTGCTATTGTTTGGTAACCGTGATCAGATGAGACAGACATGACATGGCGTGACTTCTGTAAACACTTGTGTTCTTTGGGTTAAGCAGATGTGAGTGGCAGATACAACACGATGCTTGTCACAGAAAAGCTGCAAGTATAAAGTGAGGAGCCAGGTTTAAATAACAAAAAAAAAAAATTGCCTAATTTTTCATCCATTTGCTCACAGGGAAACCATCAGTAAGCAGGCTTTTTGACATTTGATTAATAGTATTCACATATGTCCGCTATATGGAGGTCTCACACCTGGGAACCACAAGGCTTAGCAAGAGGAATCATAAAAAATACACCAATTTACAGCAGAAAAATTGAGTCAATTATAACAGAAATCACAGACAAGGAAGGAACATAATTAAAGGCAAATTGTAATTTACTCCATTTTTAGGGGGAATAGATAAAATGTAATTCCATATGGATTAAATATTATGTTACATATTCCAAATCCCATAACTTTCTTGTGTTTCTGTCGATGCAGCCATGTGAGGACTTGTTTTTTGCAGACCTGGTTGTAGTTTTATTTTTGTGCACCATTTCGTTTTACATATAATTTATTATTTTTTGACTTTTTGTTCATTTTTTACAAGGGAAATGGAAAAAAAACGGTCTCGGCCATCATGGTGGTCACATCAGTGTCCCATATTGTGCCGCCTGGCAGTGGCGTAACTACCGTCATAGCAGCGGAGGCAGCTGCCACAGGGCCCGGGACATTAGGGGCCCGGTGACAGCCGCTACCGCTGCTATCATTATACACGGGGGTCTTTTTGGACCCCCAAGTATAATGATTGGCGGACCGGGAGAGGTAAGAAACATAAAAAACATGTTACTTACCTCTCCACGATCCTGCCAGGCCTCGTCTCTGATGTCACATGAACCTGGCCTGCGTCCCGGGTCATGTGACGTCTGACGTCATTGAACATGGACAGCAGCGGAGAAGACAGCGGAGAAGACAGCGTAGGAGCTGGAGGACAGATAAGTAACAGTAATTTTTTATGTTTTTATTCCCCCGGGTCTCCGATTATTATACTCTGGGGTCTGAAAAGACCCCAGAGTATAATAATTGTTTATGGGTGTCCACTATGGGCTATAATACTGTGTGCAGGGGCCACTATGGGGGATAATACTGTGTGCAGGGGCCACTATGGGGCATAATACTGTGTGCAGGGGCCACTATGGGGCATAATACTGTGTGCAGGGGCCACTATGGGACATAATACTGTGTGCAGGGGCCACTATGGGGTATAATACTGTGTGCAGGGGCCACTATTGGGGATAATACTGTGTGCAGGGGCCGCTATGGGGCATAATACTGTGTGCAGGGGCCACTATGGGACATAATACTGTGTGCAGGGGCCACTATGGGGTATAATACTGTGTGCAGGGGCCACTATGGGGCATAATACTGTGTGCAGGGGCCGCTATGGGGCATAATACTGTGTGCAGGGGCCGCTATTGGTGATAATAATGTGTGCAGGGGCCACTATTGGGGATAATACTGTGTGCAGGGGCCACTATGGGACATAACACTGTGTGCAGGGGCCACTATTGGGGATAATACTGTGTGCAGGGGCCACTACGGGGGATAATACTGTTTGCAGGGGCCACTATGGGGCATAATACTGTGTGCAGGGGCCACTATGGGGCATAATACTGTGTGCAGGGGCCGCTATTGGTGATAATACTGTGTGCAGGGACCACTATTGGGGATAATACTGTGTGCAGGGGCCACTATGGGACATAACACTGTGTGCAGGGGCCACTATTAGGGATAATACTGTGTGCAGGGGCCACTATGGGGGATAATACTGTGTGCAGGGGCCACTATGGGGGATAATACTGTGTGCAGGGGCCACTATGGGGGATAATACTGTGTGCAGGGGCCACTATGGGGTATAATACTGTGTGCAGGGGCCCCTATGGGGGATAATACTGTGTGCAGGGGCCACTATGGGGGATAATACTGTGTGCAGGGGCCACTATGGGGCATATTACTGTGTGCAGGGGCCACTATGGGGGATAATAGAACGCGCAGAAATGCGTAGGAGGGGGTCGGTCGAGGTCTTCGGCGTTGGTGTCGGTGGGGGGCCATGTCAAAAGTTCGCCACGGGGCCCCGCCATTCCTAGTTACGCCACTGCCATCTGGCATCAGTGGGTTAATAGATGGCACCTTGCAAATGGATTCCAGAATAAGGGCTCAGATGATGGGGATGGGGGGTAAATCTGATCTAGGCCTTTGTACATTACGGCTGTCTCCCACTACTCATGGCGCACGTAGGTGCTCGTAGAATACAGGGATACAGGGCAATCCCCTAATATGTTATTATAGGAAATACAGTCCTGCTGGGCAGAGGGATTTTTAGGATTTTACTTTTCCTGGCACAGATAAAGCCATTGTATTCGCAAAGTAAACATGGACAGCAGTCATAGAATTTCTTGTAATTTCTTTAGAAAAAGTTACAAAAACAAAATACATTTTAATTAGAAGGAAGAAACTGAAACCGTCAATCTCTTCCGAAGTTAGAAAACGTGACCGTAGCGTCCATGTATCGCTGGTGCCAAGGCCACAGATATAGCACCAAGGACATGTGAACCAGATACGGATGGTGAGGGTGGCAGATCTCCAATGTCGTATCTCGGATTGCAAAAAAAATAAACACAATTTATAGAGGGCTATCACATCCCAAAAAGATAAGGCGCAAGTATTCTTATCAACGGCAAGTAACTATCTGCTGGGTAACAGCAGCGCAGAGAATGTCTGAGTAATGGACTTCTCAAAAATTCCGTTTAAAGGGGCAGTCCAGGGCTTTCATATTGCTGACGCAGAGGAGTCTGGGGGCAGCTGGAGGGGAACAGTAACCTATGGGAGCACCAGGAGGAGGACACGTGGAAGCATATCAAAATGTGGCCGTATAACACAAAGAGAAGTAGGTGGGAATGGGCTGAGTCAAAGTAGAAATAGGTGGGGCTAAATTTGCTGCGGTGCGCACTTGGATCGTCCCTCCTCCTGTCCTTTGAAAGTTGTCAGATATGGGTAAGTAGTGTTTGTTTTTTATTTATATATAAAGCACAACGATGGTGTGGGGGCCATTATTAGGTGCCTGGGAGCTACTGGGGGGCATTGGGAGACATTTACTAGCCTTGGGGGCCACTGGGAGATGTTATTACTGTTCTTGGGGACATTATTACCTGCTTGGGGGCCATTATTAGTTTCCTGGGGGATATTAGGGGATGTTGTTACTTGTCTGGGGCCCCTGGGGGACAGTATTAGTTGCCTGCAGGGTACAGGGGGACATTATTACTTGTCTGGGGGGCTACTATAAGACATTACTACTTGCCTGTAGGATGTTATTTCTTGCCTGGGGGCCACTGTAAGACATTACTACTTGCCAGTAGGACATTATTGCTTGTAAGGGAGCCACTGGCAACATTATTACTTGTCTGAGGGTCACAGGGGCCTTATTACTTTTCTGGGGCCACTGGAGAACCTTACTACTGGCCTGGGGTCCACTGGGGAGCATTATACTATGTGGGGCAACTAAGGGGACTCGGTGACGGTAAAAGCTGACTTTTTGTATGTGCTGTGTGGAAAGTATAGGATAGTGTAACTCTGAGGGTTCATTCACGCCAAAGTTTTCTAAATTGACAAGTGAAAGAAATTTATATTCCAGCTACAAATTAAAAAACTGCACTAAAACTATAGGTTTTTTGCCTTTTGGTAAAAATTATTTGGTAGTCATGAAAAGGTTGGGGGACACTGGTTTAGATACCAGAACTTAAAACAGAGATTCATTGATAAGTAATTCCTCGAGGAACATTGGTGGAACTGGGGTAGAGGAAAAATGACTTTTTGCAATAGACCCTCCTAGTTATTTTGTTGCGACAAGTTCTGCATTACAGTATAAATAGTAGAGACTAGTTTGGTTATTCTGGGAGCATAAACTAATATACAATGATACTTTCTGGGGTCCGGGAATGGAGCACACGACTATCCTTGCTACAGGGAACGAAGTGATGGTATTAACCTTTTCCTGTCTTCCCTTTCATCTATTCCTACGTTTTTGATATGGTGTAAACTAAGTTGCTACAAAGACTCTCTTCACGCTGATGCCAAGGCTTCTATTTCTGATAGATCTACGATGTACACGCTTCCATATGGAATGAAATAGAAGAAATTTGTAGGTTATTGACTTGGAATGCAATAAGCCGGATTTCCAGAGAAAATCATCTCAAAGTCATTTTCTCCTATCTCATGCGTGGGTCTAGTGTCACTGAGGCCGAATCGCTGATTCACATGGAATTGCCATAAACACGAACGTCACATTCTTGTAATCTCCACCCCAGCTAAGAATATTAATACCCGGTAATCCTGAAAATGCATTGTATTGAAAAGTCTCACAAAAAAAGGAACTGAAAGCAAAATGGACCCAAAAGTTGGATATAAAATTACTAACTCAGAGACATCATGTCTACTTCTTCTTTACTGGAAATATCTGCAAAAATAATCCTGCCCTAAACCTTGTGCACTAATATGGCGGTGGTCTCTCCTGTGTTATACTACATACACAGGGTCTCAAAATGGCACTACATTTAGTCTATTACCTGTACCCATTTCTAGTACCCGTACCCATTTCTAGTACCTGCAAAGGTCTAGTACCTGTACTAATGGCTAATACCTGCCCCCATGTCTAGTACCTGTACCTATGCAAAAAAAAAAAAGAGTCCTTTACAGCTCACCCTCCAGTTTCTGATATGGGTTCAAATACTTTGACTCAATGCCTGGAACACTCCCTGGATTTAAGGAGATCGAAATTCTGAACAAAAATATGATAAAGGGTCCAGCATCAAGAAATGAACAAATTATCATATAAATAAATTATCTTTTAATCCATGCCATATAAAAAAGGGTTAACATCCTAAAAACGGTCATAGCTGCTTACATGTTTCAGGGGTCAGTCACTCCTTACTCATAGCCTGTACCTATGTCTAGTACCTGCACCCATGTCTAGTACCTGTATCTATGTCTAGTACCTGCACCCATGTCTAGTACCTGTATCTATGTCTAGTACCTGCACCCATGTCTAGTACCTGTATCTATGTCTAGTACCTGCACCCATGTCTAGTACCTGTATCTATGTCTAGTACCTGCACCCATGTCTAGTACCTGTATCTATGTCTAGTACCTGCACCCATGTCTAGTACCTGTATCTATGTCTAGTACCTGCACTCATGTCTATTAACTCTAGTACTTGTGCCTATATTTAATACTTGTACCCATGTCTAGCACCTGTATCTATGTCTAGCATATGCACCCATATCTATTACCTGTAGCGTATGTCTAGTACCAGCACCTATGTCTATTACCTGTACCCATGTCTAGCACCTCCACCCATGTCAATTACCTGTGCCCATGTATAGCACCTATACCCATGTCTAGCACCTGCACCTATGTCTAGTACCTGTATCTATGTCTAGCACATGTACCCATGTCTAGTACCCAGACACATGTCTATTACCTGTACCCATGTCTAGTACCCGCACCTATGTCTATTACCTGTGCCCATGTATAGCACCTATACCCATGTATAGCACCTGCACCTATGTCTAGTACCTATATCTATGTCTAGTACCCGTACCCATGTCTATTACCTGTACCCATGTATAGTACCTATACCCATGTATAGTACCTATACCCATGTCTAGTACCTGTGCCCTTATATAGTACCTATACCCATGTCTAGCACCTGCACCTATGTCTAGTACCAGCACCTATGCCGATTACCTGTACCCATGTATAGTACCTGTACCCATGTGTAGTACCTGCACCCATGTCTATTACCTGTGCCCTTGTATAGTACCTATACCCATGTCTAGCACCTGCACCTATGTCTAGTACCTGTATGTATGTCTAGCACATGTACCCATGTCTAGTACCCAGACACATGTCTATTACCTGTACCCATGTCTAGTACCCGCACCTATGTCTATTACCTGTGCCCATGTATAGCACCTATACCCATGTCTAGTACCCGCACCTATGTCTATTACCTGCACGTATGTCTTCCAGGACTTTAGACTGCATGGACAATGGTTCCAAATGTCCTTGCAAGGTCGTTCCAGTTGTGTATCACTGGAGAAGGTAATGGTGGCATGATGTCCTGACTGTGAGAGAAGAACTCTTAATGTGAAGCTCCTTGTTCTCAATGCCAAATCTGTTCTGCGCTCCACAACTATGATATGTCATGTATATTACTAATCCTCATATTGGGAATAGACACCATATGGGACCCCTTGGGTGCAACTGTACCCTCTGCCCCTGTGGGCTATATGGAGAAGATTATGTGAGCGGCAGAGAAAGAGAAGGGAGGAAAGAAGACAGAAGAGGTAGGAAAGAATATTGGGGCAGAACTTTGATGTATCTGAAGCCACATGCTAGTTCTCAATAGTTCTCAAAAATGGTGACACAGTGATCATGGGACTTATTGAAGAAGGTGAAAGAAGGATAAGAAAAGCCACTGTGAATAGACAACTATTACCACTGAGGGGATCAACTTTCAGAAAATATACTGAGAAATCACTGGAGTGCCCCTTTAAGATATCTCCAGTCTTTCCATTTTCTGTCCAAGTTAGGAGGACATCACTACCAGCATTGGTGGTGCCAGATACTTCCAGCAGCCTCTACCTACTGGCAATGAGCAACCTCACAGTACAGGTGCCAAAGATGGTGCCCATTAAATTGTGGGGAGGTGTATCGGCGTGTCCCTGTGATATACTGGGGTTTGCAATGTAAAATACTGTCTGGTAACATTCCTATATATGTTAAGACGAGTTGAGTGTCCAGGTTATAAAGATGATGATGACTTGTTATTACATAGTTTGGTAGATGAGACTGGCACTCGGTCATAGAAGACCCTTGCATTGCCTTCACACTGATAGTATTGCCATACGGTGCAGATATGAAGGACGGCTGGATATGTTGGGGCCACTTATGTCACCATATTATATAGTTACTGACATAACTTGGCAGCAAAATCCCAAAATCATTTGGTTTCTATTTGAGATCAGCAGTAAATGTGTAAATGTGCTGACCCCACGTATATCCTCAACATATAAAGTGTTACATCATGTGACGGACTTATAGCTGGAGCTATGAAGGGGACGGGGCTGATACTCGTAGGTGAGTGTCTGTTATATCTAGGATATGGACAATTCATCGGTTGTAACTATTGTGAATACACTTTATACAATATGGTCACCATATATAGTTGTGTCTGTGCCTAGTACCTTTAAGTGGATGGCAATGATGCGGCCACTACACAGTGTATGTACAAAGGGGGCACAGGTGTTGGCCCCCACCAGTCTGATATTGGTGACTTATTAGGCATCAGTGTCCAGTCTCAGAGACCCCTTTAAAGGGGTTGTATATTGTATACAGATCTGTAGTGTATAGGGGTGGGCATCTGGAACTGGAGCCCCACTCCCAGATCCTGAGGGTAGGTGTCTGCCCAAATCGTTCCTTATGTTCTTTGCTCTGCCCCTTGTCCATGGTTCTGGATCTGAGGTTGATGTTCAATGACATTCTGCACTTTTAGTCCATTAAGAGACATATCCCATGCAGGCAGCATCCAGTTATAAGTGTAGATTGAGCCTTAAAATCTGGGAACATGATCCTGTGGGGTAGGGGGCCTGACTAGAACTTCTTATGGTGATGATCACTCTGCGTTGAGACATTGCATTTCACTTTGTGACCACCAATCTAGAGATCCTGAAATGGCAAGCGGTATATCACATTTTGCGGTAGATATTTTTTCACGGGATATGTGCCTAGGCTGGTGCCCGGCCTCCTGACTGCCATGGAGACCCCTCAGGTCCGAGGGAGGGCATCTTTCTCTCGGACCCCCTGGATGCCGTGATTGCTATTGATCACTGCATCTAGTGGGTTAATCCCCGGAATTGGAGTATCTTCCGGATCTAGCGGCTGCTCCCGGCCCTTGGAAGTAATGCTGCAGGAATTTTTTTTATACTTGTAAGAAATGACATTATTTTTACAAACACTTTCCTTCTTTACCCTGAATTGTTTATAGAAAGGTAGACTTCACTCTTTTGCTATGTGGCGGTATGATTTTTATCTCCACCCGTTCCATAGTTCACATGCCCTAAAAACACATCTTTCATGTTGGTTTATCTTATTCATTTATCTTCCTCTTCTCCGCCTACGCTTACTAGAATAACCCTTCTCTTTCCTGTCCATTCTATTATTCCTTAGACCCCGGTGCCCTCATCTACCAGTAAGCCTGCACGTTATTGCACTTTGGATCTGTACACACATAGATACCAGCTGGCGATGGGGTCATGCAATATTATTTATGTTATCCAGACGGCTGGACCATTGCACAAGCACTTTTACCTCTTTAGATTGTAAGCTCTCTGGGTCAGGGTCCTTCCTCTTATTGTGCGAACTGGTTTATAACCCTATAATGTCTCTTTTGATCATGAACCCTATCATTTGTATGATATGCCGGCTCTATATACATATTATTAAGATTTATTATGCTCATTTATAGCACTACCCTATTCCGCAGTGCTTATAGTGCACCCGAGTTTTCATCAAATGTTGAAATATGGGCAGGGTCTTGCTAAGCATTCTGTTCTATAACTGTATAAGCCCTCATACATGGTGTACTATCAATTTTTTGCTGCTATTAGCCCCATTATGGCCGCAGCACATTTTACTATATTGCCTGAGGTTGTTGGCATGTACAGTAAGGAGTAGTCTGCCCTCCAACCCTATCCATTACTACTATTACTGGTTGGTTTACATGTAGAGATGAGCGAACACTGTTCGGATCAGCCGTTCCGAACAGCATGCTCCCATAGAAATGAATGGAAGCACCTGGCACGTAAACTTTGCCGGCGGCCGGTCGCCGTGCCAGGTGATTCCATTCATTTCTATGGGAGCATGCTGTTCGGAACGGCTGATCCGAGCAGTGTTCGCTCATCTCTATTTACATGTAATTCTGCCAGGAGTAACTGTAAAATAGTAAATAAATAGCTGAGGAAAAACCCAACAGAACATAATAAAGGATATCCAAGGATACTGCACTGCAAATACAGAACATGATGCTGCTAAAAAGAACCCTAACACGGAAAAACAGTGAAATCTGAGCACAATAAGGGAATTTGCTTACTGTCTATGACTAACATCCATTCAGCAATTACACAAGCAGCTAGTCAGAGAAGTACATAGAAGTAGTAAACTTTCCTTACAATACAAAGGTTCCAGTGTCAAGGCAAGGATAACAGTTTGCAGACAGGTACAGACCGTCCGTAAAACAGTCCCCCCCATCTGCATTCATTGTCTGAAGAGAGAACAGGCCCTCCCCCTCCCCTCACTGTGCTTCTGTCTTAAAGCCAATTTATCTATGGATGGAACTTCCCTAGTAACTGGGAGTGAACAGCAAATGAGCTAGAAGAAAGCAAATTTAGAGAGGTTTTCATGTAGAAAACAGCAACATTAAATTAAGTTTAATATATTTTAGTCCAAAACCACGTGCTCTATTAAATGAGACTAAGTCGTCTGAAAAGTTACTGACCATTCAACAGATATTGTCAGGACTCACCGTCTCATGTAGGGCTAAATTCCTTATCAGTAATGCTTTGGAGCATTATTATAATATACAGTATCCAAAAGTGGCACTTTAAGAATACTCCGTATCTCTAGTTCTAAGTGTGTTTTCCCTTTTTTTTTTCAGCCTTACTTTTTGGCTTTGCATTTTCAGGTAAGTGCTACACATATCTATTTCTATGCATACAGAATTTGAACAAAAGAACAATTTTGCATGGGTCCGATATTCTTAAAGGTTGTTACGGGTTTCCTGGATTAAAATAGACCTTAGGATAAGTCATCAATATCACATCTGTGGGAGTCTGGCCTCCAACAAACCCAATCGACCAGTCATCTCAAGGGACTACGGCACTACAGGATCTTTGCTGATTACCAAACACAGCGCCATATTCTGTACAGTGGCTGTGCTTGGTATTGCAGTTTAATCTTTTTCACTTTAGCTGCCATCGGGCTATATGACCAATGCACTGACATCACAGGCAGTGAAAGTGGAGTTGATCATTAGGGGTGCTGGGGGATGGACTACTACCAATCTAATATTAATGATCTATTCTAAAGATAGGATATCAATATTTGACTCCTGGAAATCCCCTTTAAGCTAAACCTATGATAGTTACCGCTATATGTTACAAAGTATATAGATCCGTCTATATGCCGTCAGTATGTACTCGTATTCTTGTATACTGTATCACAGAAGAGCTCTTGAAAGTCAATCTGGTCAGCGGGAATAACCGTTGCAGTGGAAGACTGGAGGTGGAACATGATGGAGAATGGGCCACCGTGTGCGATTACAACTGGAGCATAAAGAACTCCAAGGTGGTGTGCAAGCAGCTGCATTGTGGGGCCCCAATATCCTATATGCCATGTGGTTGGATGAAAAAAGGATCAGGCGCCATCTGGATGAATGAGGTGAAATGTAATGGGGATGAGACGTCTCTGTCCAAATGTTCAGTGTCCTCCCTGTCCAAACATAAATGTGTCCACCAGCAAGATGTCTGGGTGATCTGCCAAGGTAGGACATCATTCATTACATTGTAACGTTAGCTTATAGAGAGAAGTGGATGGATGGATGGATGGATGGATAGATAGATAGATAGATAGATAGATAGATAGATAGATAGATATGAGATTGGTAGATAGATAGATAGATAGATAGATAGATATGAGAAAGGTAGATAGATAGATAGATAGATAGATAGATAGATAGATAGATGATAGATAGATAGATGAGAGATAGATAGGAGATAGATGGATAGATAGATAGATAGATAGATAGATAGATAGATAGATAGATGATAGACAGACCATCTATTTTCCATGTAAATAGTTTTATCTATAGATCTTCAGATGATAGATGATTTTCCTCCTACATATTTCTTGAATCTTTTCTTTACCTCTAGAACCCTTTGAGGTCAGACTGGTGGACGGTCCCAGCAGATGCATTGGGAGGTTGGAGGTCTATCATGATGGGCAGTGGGGGAGCGTATGTGATGACGAATGGGATGACAAGGACGCCAATGTTACCTGTAGTCAGATACAGTGTGGATCCTCCCAGCCATACAAGCAGAGGAGAAAGAGGTTTGGTCAATCACGTGGAAAAATCTGGTTGGATGATGTGCAGTGTAATGGAGATGAACCGTCACTGGAAAAATGCAAGCATCGCATGTGGTCCTACCATGACTGCACCCACGCGGAGGATGTCAGTGTATACTGCAAAGGTGGGTTAGATTTATTCCTTATGTGACTCATCTTTGGTGTTAGATTTATTATCTACAAGATTATTGCCGACCAAATACAACCAGAGGTCTATAGATGATGTATATGGAGTCTTCTTCACCCCAAAGTTGTATAAAATTCTGTGAGTGCAATTTCCTTGCAGTGCCACAACAGGAGAAATGAAGCACTACAAGGTGTCCATTGAACTCAACGGGCTGTCTGTGTAGTGCAAAGAAGTGGCAGATCTTCCCCAGAGGAAAAGTGAAGCTTAGTGTAGCAGATGAAAGACACATTATGCTTACTACCCACTGAAATCGGAAGATGTCCAGGAGTGTCATCAACACAGAACTGGCAGGGACTGGTAGGACCCAGGTACACCCATCTACTGCTCGGAGAAGTCTAGCCAGAAGTGGTCTTCATGGAAGAACTGCTGGTAGAGAACGTTATACATTCAACATGGTGACAATGCCAAGCAACTCAACTATGCATGAAACATAGGAAGTGGGATAAAGAATAATGGCAGTAGGTGCTCCGGATGTGAAATTTATGGCTGTAACAGGAGACAATTTGTTTGGCGAAGGGCTGGAGCGCAGGATAATAATAAGTATCTGCAAGAAGCATTGGAATATGGTGGAAGTGATGATATGGCCGCACAGTCATAGCCCTGATTTCAACAGCATCCAGTCTGTCTGGGATGACACAAAGAGCCAGATGGATTGGAGCAAGCCTAGATCCACAGAAGATCTGGGCTTAGTTCTCCAAGATGGTGGAAGCCAAACACTGTCTGCAAGTACCGAGAAGAACTGATGGAAGGCAAAGGGCAAAGGTCACAACAAATAAACTATTAATTATTCTATTTCTGAAACCATTCCGAATTACTAACACTTTCCATGTGGGATTAAACTTTTGCAAAGTGTTATATCAGTAAGTAAGCGTCATGTTATCTTCATGGTAATAAGAAAAGAAAATATGACATTCATTTGAAGCTGGAAATCTTTCATCCAAGAACATGACAGCTAGAAATGTTGTAATACGCTCGCACACCTTAATATATACAGATTACTCAAGAAGCAATGAGACATACATATTGCTACACTGTAATGTTACCAAAGATGAAATACTTCAGAAAGCGACAAACCGGCCAAATGTGATTAAATCATCAAGGAAGCTAAATAAAGGCAAAGTCACAAAGATACAAAGTCACAAAAAGCCAGAAAAACACCACATCAGATTTTATATAGGTTATACACTGCATTATAGTATACCCCACGGTGGTCAATTATCATATGTCTCTCTTTATCTTGCCTCAATATAGAATGGATTTATTGTGATCTCTACCCTAGTGCCAGTATTATAGTAGTTATATTCTTGTACATAGGAGCAGTATTATAGTAGTTATATTCTTGTACATAGGAGCAGTATTATAGTAGTTATATTCTTGTACATAGGAGCAGTATTATAGTAGTTATATTCTTGTACATAGGAGCAGTATTATAGTAGTTATATTCTTGTACATAGGGGCAGTATTATAGTAGTTATATTCTTGTACATAGGAGGTAGTATTATAGTAGTTATATTCTTGTACATAGGAGTAGTATTATAGTAGTTATATTCTTGTACATAGGGGCAGTATTATAGTAGTTGTATTCTTGTACATAGGAGCAGTATTATAGTAGTTATATTCTTGTACATAGGAGCAGTATTATAGTAGTTATATTCTTGTACATAGGAGGTAGTATTATAGTAGTTATATTCTTGTACATAGGAGCAGTATTATAGTAGTTATATTCTTGTACATAGGAGCAGTATTATAGTAGTTATATTCTTGTACATAGGGGCAGTATTATAGTAGTTGTATTCTTGTACATAGGAGCAGTATTATAGTAGTTATATTCTTGTACATAGGAGCAGTATTATAGTAGTTATATTCTTGTACATAGGAGCAGTATTATAGTAGTTATATTCTTGTACATAGGAGGTACTATTATAGTAGTTATATTCTTGTACATAGGGGCAGTATTATAGTAGTTATATTCTTGTACATAGGAGCAGTATTATAGTAGTTATATTCTTGTACATAGGAGGTACTATTATAGTAGTTATATTCTTGTACATAGGAGTAGTATTATAGTAGTTATATTCTTGTACATAGGGGGCAGTATTATAGTAGTTATATTCTTGTACATAGGAGCAGTATTATAGTAGTTATATTCTTGTACATAGGGGCAGTATTATAGTAGTTATAGTCTTGTACATAGGAGCAGTATTATAGTAGTTATATTCTTATACATAGGAGCAGTATTATAGTAGTTATATTCTTGTACATAGGAGTAGTATTATAGTAGTTATATTCTTGTATATAGGATCAGTAATATAGTAGTTATATTCTTGTATATAGGAGGCAGTATTATAGTAGTTATATTCTTGTACATATGGGGCAGTATTATAGTAGTTATATTCTTGTACATAGGAGCAGTATTGTAGTAGTTATATTCTAGCGGTTTTTAACTCACCATGTCCAGTGTCTACCTTGTCTACACTATGTTTTTTTGTGTTTAAATGTATACTTCAGCCTATGGTGGCAAACAGAAATTTTAAAAGGATGAAATAAAAAGAAAAGTTTTTACAAGCTGTGAGTCGCGGACCCTTATATCGAACCTTCGGTTTGACAAGATTATACTTCTAGTTATATTCTTGTACATAGGGGCAGTATTATAGTAGTTATATTCTTGTACATAGGAGCAGTATTATAGTAGTTATATTCTTGTACATAGGAGGTACTATTATAGTAGTTACATTCTTGTACATAGGAGTAGTATTATAGTAGTTATATTCTTGTACATAGGGGGCAGTATTATAGTAGTTATATTCTTGTACATAGGAGGTACTATTATAGTAGTTATATTCTTGTACATAGGGGCAGTATTATAGTAGTTATATTCTTGTACATAGGGGCAGTATTATAGTAGTTATATTCTTGTACATAGGAGCAGTATTATAGTAGTTATATTCTTGTATATAGGAGCAGTATTATAGTAGTTATATTCTTGTACATAGGAGCAGTATTATAGTAGTTATATTCTTGTACATAGGAGCAGTATTATAGTAGTTATATTCTTGTACATAGGGGCAGTATTATAGTAGTTATATTCTTGTACATAGGAGGTAGTATTATAGTAGTTATATTCTTGTACATAGGAGTAGTATTATAGTAATTATATTCTTGTACATAGGGGCAGTATTATAGTAGTTGTATTCTTGTACATAGGAGCAGTATTATAGTAGTTATATTCTTGTACATAGGAGTAGTATTATAGTAGTTATATTCTTGTACATAGGAGCAGTATTATAGTAGTTATATTCTTGTACATAGGAGCAGTATTATAGTAGTTATATTCTTGTACATAGGGGCAGTATTATAGTAGTTGTATTCTTGTACATAGGAGCAGTATTATAGTAGTTATATTCTTGTACATAGGAGCAGTATTATAGTAGTTATATTCTTGTACATAGGAGCAGTATTATAGTAGTTATATTCTTGTACATAGGAGGTACTATTATAGTAGTTATATTCTTGTACATAGGGGCAGTATTATAGTAGTTATATTCTTGTACATAGGGGCAGTATTATAGTAGTTATATTCTTGTACATAGGAGCAGTATTATAGTAGTTATATTCTTGTACATAGGAGGTACTATTATAGTAGTTATATTCTTGTACATAGGAGTAGTATTATAGTAGTTATATTCTTGTATATAGGAGCAGTATTATAGTAGTTATATTCTTGTATATAGGAGGCAGTATTATAGTAGTTATATTCTTGTGCATATGGGGCAGTATTATAGTAGTTATATTCTTGTACATAGGAGCAGTATTATAGTAGTTATATTCTTGTACATAGCAGGCAGTATTATAGTAGTTATATTCTTGTACATAGGAGCAGTATTATAGTAGTTATATTCTTGTACATAGGAGCAGTATTATAGTAGTTATATTCTTGTACATAGGAGCAGTATTATAGTAGTTATATTCTTGTACATAGGAGCAGTATTATAGTAGTTATATTCTTGTACATAGGAGCAGTATTATAGTAGTTATATTCTTGTACATAGGAGCAGTATTATAGTAGTTATATTCTTGTACATAGGAGCAGTATTATAGTAGTTATATTCTTGTACATAGGAGCAGTATTATAGTAGTTATATTCTTGTACATAGGAGCAGTATTATAGTAGTTATATTCTTGTACATAGGAGCAGTATTATAGTAGTTATATTCTTGTACATAGGAGCAGTATTATAGTAGTTATATTCTTGTACATAGGAGCAGTATTATAGTAGTTATATTCTTGTACATAGGAGCAGTATTATAGTAGTTATATTCTTGTACATAGGAGCAGTATTATAGTAGTTATATTCTTGTACATAGGGGCAGTATTATAGTAGTTGTATTCTTGTACATAGGAGCAGTATTATAGTAGTTATATTCTTGTACATAGGAGCAGTATTATAGTAGTTATATTCTTGTACATAGGAGCAGTATTATAGTAGTTATATTCTTGTACATAGGAGGTACTATTATAGTAGTTATATTCTTGTACATAGGGGCAGTATTATAGTAGTTATATTCTTGTACATAGGGGCAGTATTATAGTAGTTATATTCTTGTACATAGGAGCAGTATTATAGTAGTTATATTCTTGTACATAGGAGGTACTATTATAGTAGTTATATTCTTGTACATAGGAGGTAGTATTATAGTAGTTATATTCTTGTATATAGGAGCAGTATTATAGTAGTTATATTCTTGTATATAGGAGGCAGTATTATAGTAGTTATATTCTTGTGCATATGGGGCAGTATTATAGTAGTTATATTCTTGTACATAGGAGCAGTATTATAGTAGTTATATTCTTGTACATAGCAGGCAGTATTATAGTAGTTATATTCTTGTACATAGGAGCAGTATTATAGTAGTTATATTCTTGTACATAGGAGCAGTATTATAGTAGTTATATTCTTGTACATAGGAGCAGTATTATAGTAGTTATATTCTTGTACATAGGAGCAGTATTATAGTAGTTATATTCTTGTACATAGGAGCAGTATTATAGTAGTTGTATTCTTGTACATAGGAGCAGTATTATAGTAGTTATATTCTTGTACATAGGAGTAGTATTATAGTAGTTCTATTCTTGTACATAGGAGGTAGTATTATAGTAGTTATATTCTTGTACATAGGGGCAGTATTATAGTAGTTATATTCTTGTACATATGAGGCAGTATTATAGTAGTTATATTCTTGTACATAGGAGTAGTATTATAGTAGTTATATTCTTGTATATAGGAGCAGTATTATAGTAGTTATATTCTTGTACATAGGAGCAGTATTATAGTAGTTATATTCTTGTACATAGGAGCAGTATTATAGTAGTTATATTCTTGTACATAGGAGGTAGTATTATAGTAGTTATATTCTTGTACATAGAGGGTAGTATTATAGTAGTTGTATTCTTGTACATAGGAGCAGTATTATAGTAGTTATATTCTTGTACATAGGAGTAGTATTATAGTAGTTATATTCTTGTATATAGGAGGCAGTATTATACTAGTTATATTCTTGTACATAGGAGGTAGTATTATAGTAGTTATATTCTTGTACATAGGAGCAGTATTATAGTAGTTATATTCTTGTACATAGGGGGCAGTATTATAGTAGTTATATTCTTGTACATAGGGGGCAGTATTATAGTAGTTATATTCTTGTACATAGGGGGCAGTATTATAGTAGTTATATTCTTGTACATAGTGGGTAGTATTATAGTAGTTATATTCTTAACAATATTCTTAACGCGTTTTGGAACTATTTATCGTTCCTTACTCATAGTTCAATCCAGGCTGGATTGAACTATGAGTAAGGAACGATAAATAGTTCCGAAACGCGTCAGTTAAGCGGTTTTAATTCACATTTTTATACCTTTTTCACTATGTCTTCTTGTCAAGCTGTTATGTGTTTTTTGCCTGTTGTGGCTCAATTTTAAAAAAAGCTATGAAATAAAAACTTGGATTTTACACGTCCATGAGTTGCGGATCCTTCAAACTACCTGTTTGGACCTATCTTCTTTATTTAGTTATATTCTTGTACATAGGCGGCAGTATTATAGCAGTTATTTTATAGTCCTAGTGATGTCAACTATAAGTAATGTAATCTTTATGGTGTTAATGAGAACTTTGTTGTCTGGTTGTTATTAATGTCATTAGCTAAATATATTGAATATTCAGATTTCCTCTTATTTCTATATTACTATTACTTCTATATGTTACAGGGTGAATTATACTGAAGACTTCTCACAACAGAATACCCTTTTTTCATGGATCCCGTCTACCTGTTGGTTCTGTACATAAATACTGAGCATTGAGTTATCTGTTGCTCGTGTTGTGCATTTTAATACCACTTAATGTTAATATCTGCTTTCACTGTTATCAATAATAACCAGTCCTTGCTCTTAGCCAAAGGGCTCCTATTGATGGCGTATCCTTACAATGGCCATCACACTTGATGTATTGACAGTTCCAAAAAAAGTTTAACCAAAATAAAGAATCAAAGCCTCTGAAATCTCCACAGCGAACACCAAGTTCCGTTTTTTCCTACATCTACCGCACTCTGAATAGTTTTGCAACTTCCCAGTACATGGTACAGAAAATTAAATGGTACCACTAAAAAGTACAATCTGTTCCACAAAAAATGAGCCCTCAGCTGTGTGAACGGAAAACTAAAAAAAATCTGTGGCTTTTGGAAAGCAGGGAGCAAAAAAACAAAAATTGAAGAAAGGTAAAATGGCTGCAGCATGAAAGGGTTAACTAATTAATGACTGCAAAATAAATGAATTAATGAATAAAACCAAATAAAAAAAAAAAAAAAACACCTCTTGCCCAAACCAAAGTTTCTAGCATCTCCCTATTTTATGATGTCCCCTTGAATATGCCCCCACATTATAATGTTGCCCTGAATATGCCCCATCTTATAATGCATAATGTCTCCTCTTAATAGTTCCCCGCCTTATAATGTCCCCCCTAAATAAGCCCCACCTTATAGTGTCCCACCTGAATATGCTCCCATCTAATAATATCCCCTTGAATATGCCCCCACCTTATCAATTCCCCCTAATCATGCCCCACCTCATAATTAGAGATGAGCGAACACCATTCAATCGAATATCAGGCCGTTCGAGGTATTCGTTTCCAATCCAATACTACGTGGTAAACGCAGTAAAAATTCGTATCCCCTCCCACCTTCTCTGGTGCGTTTTTTGCACCAATAACTGTGAAGAGGAGGTGGGACAGGAACTACGACAACGGAGGCATTGAAAAAAAAAATTGAAAAAACCCATTGGCTGCCGAAAACATGTGACCTCTGATTTATAAGAACATCGGCCGCCATCTTCGTTTCATTTTCCGGCTTTCAGACATAGGGACAGACGTGCTGCTGAGGGCTAGATAGGGATTAGCTTCAGATAGGCAAGAAGAACAACAACAGCTCGTCTCAGAGCTATACACTGCAGGGAGAGGAGTCGAAGGGGTGTCTCCCCAAATCAGGGATACGGAGCAATTCAGTCCAGCCAGATACGCTCAACCCAGCTTTGCAGGCAGTGTCCCCCCAAACACCTAACAGAGATACAGAGCAATTCAGTCCAGCCATATAGGCTGAACCCAGCTTTTCAGGCAGTGTGTAACCCCAAAACAGGGATACAGAGCAATTACGTCCGGCTATGTACACTCAATCCAGATATCCAGGGTGTGTACCCCCAAAACCTAGGTGGGAGACACAGAAATTCAGTCAGGTTATGTACACTCAATCCAGATGTCCATGTCAATCCAAGTTTTCAGGGTCTACCTCCTGAGGCTAAGTGGGAGACAGCCGTTCATTCATTCAGGCCATGTATGGTCAAACATGTTTTTAATGCTGTACCCCCCAAAGCTAAGTGGGATACACAGCAATTAAGTCAGTCTATATATACGACATCCAGCTTTCCACATGCTGTACCCCCCAATGCTAAGTGAGAGATGGCCGTTCATTCAGTCAGACCATATATGCGACATCCAGCTTTCCTCCACTGAACCCCCTAATGCTAAGTGGCAGACAGCCGTTCATTCATTCAGGTCATATATGGTCAAACATGTTTTTAATGCTGTACCCCCCCCCCCCCCCCCCTGCTAAGTGGGTGACACAGCAATTCAATCAGGCTATATAAGGTCAATCCAATTTTTGGTCAATCCAGATCTGCTACCAGGTTCCGATCATTATCACATACGCAAACATAAATATACAAAACTATACCACATATGGGTATACCCTCTGGTGTGATTGAACGGAAAACCATAAAAACCACCAGGTACTAAGGTTTAAGCAAAAATGAAAATTTCTATTGTATAAAATCACCATATAACAATACAACATATAACAAAAATACATAAAGGGGCAACTGAAATACCCAGTAAACCAGAGTGAAGATGGGGATTACGGTAAGTATGCACAGTACAAGACAAGTTGGTATAAATAGCATAATAATGGGCCAGTAAATGTAGGTATATATAAGTATAAAAACGGATATACCACAACCACAGCAAAGCAAGGGCAAAGTATAGTGCTAGAATTGCAGCAGCCACATACCACAGTTGCTAATCACCCGCCAAAGTATAACAAACCTAAAGGCCCATGAATGATGGAAAGGTAAAGGATTATAAAGACAATTGCATACAGACCGTATAGGCCCAAGGGCCAAGTGGAGTACGTCCTGCTGACATCTCCCCACACCAGTGTTACAGCGTTTCCAGCTCGTAGCTGGGGTGGAGGTTGCAGCGCAGTAGGCTTTCAGAGAACCCCTGCCATGAATTTTGGCCTGGGAGAGGAAATAGGCCACCCCAGTTTGCACCCCGGGCCCAGACTCCACTACATTTACCCGGCCTGTCATTAAAGAGAAGCAGCATCCCTGACCGCAGGCGCTTGTCGATGCGTTGGTGGTCCAGTGAACCTTGCAGCAAAGCGCAGAACTCTGGGCCCAACTGATGTTATGGGACACCTGCAGGCGCAAGGCAGGGACAGCACACCAAGAGAAGTAGTAAAGGCTAGGCCCAGCATGGGAAGGTTCCCCAGCTGCCATCTGCTGACGAAAGGCCTGAATATCCAGAACGCCAACATCTCCAGGGCCATCAGTTTTTAGATGAGGCCGTTGAAGGCTTGGGCATGTGGGTGGCTGTACTTCTGCCTTCAATGAAACACCTGGGAGATGGGGAGTGGCTGGGAAGAGGCACATGATGGTGCAGGCCAAAAGGGCGGATGAGGGTGAACTCCCCAATGTGTCAGAGACAGATGTGTAGGTGTCCAGGCTGGTGGTCTGGACTGCAGCACCAGCACTGTAAACAGTGGAAGAGGCAGTGTCGGCAACGCCGGGAGACGATTGTCCTGTGTTTGCTCTCTCCCACTGAGCCCAGGGCTTGCCTTCCAAATGACAGGGCACCCAAAAAAGGTGGCAAGGTTGCTCTTTTCATAGCCCCTACTCAGTTTAGACTTGCAAAGTGTGCAAACCGCACTAGATTTGGCATGGAACTGGTGACACTAGGCACCTCAGTGGCGGTAGTTTGGCCAGGGGGTGCCGCTAGCCTCCTGTGTGACAATGAGATCATCTGCCACTTCGTCATCCTCCTCTTCCCCCATCAATATACGCTGTGTAGCGGACAGGAGTGAGCACTGACTATCCTGCTGGTAGGTTCTGCTCCTATGCCTGACTCCTCAGCATACAAGGCGTAGCTCGCCTCCACATCTACACTGCTTTTGCCCCTAGACATCACCCCAGTCCATGCCTCTGCCTGTAGCCACCTTTTTACCTGCTTAGCTTGACTCTACATCTACACTGCTTTCCCACTATACATCACCCCTGTCCATTTCGGGTCGGTGGCCTCGTCGTCCACCAACATAACCACAGCTTGCCCTGATAGCAACAGTGTCTCGTCATCATCACTAAGGCCGAGAAACGCCGGTTGCGGGTCCACAACAAATTGGCAGGAAATGGCGGATGCTCCAGTATTTGGGCATCAGGACACACAGTTGTCTGGTAGCTCCTGGGATTCGGGAAGTGGTTCAACAGAGGGATAGACAGTAAAAGGACCCAAAAATAGATCCTGGGTGGGATGATTCTACTGGGAAGATTGGGCATGTTGGGAGGAAGGAGGGGCAGACTCTTGGGTATGAACACGACTGGAGGTAGTGGCTGACTGGCTGGTGAAAAAGCAGCTGGAAGCATTATCTTCTAGCCATTGTAACACCTGTTCCTGGTGCTTGGGCCTGGTCTGCGTTATACCCTGTACCCTGCTTAATGCAGCTGTCATATCAGGAATTGTGATGAGCGCATGATAATGTTTCTTGTCCAGTGGAAAGGATGGAATAGGATTTCACATAAGTCTGCCACCCATGGAAACTCATGGTGCAGAAACTGAGGGAGCTGACTTTGATGAACTATTGGGTTTTGTAGATGGAACTCGATTAAAGGTCTCTGCTGCTCACACGCTCTGCTCAACATATGGTATCTAGGGTTTCAGCATGTGGTGACCTTGCATAAGAGCCAGCGCTTCAGGCAGATGTAGGCATTGCTGGAGTGTATTGAGGCTAGCACCAGCTACTGTAGACTTGCCAAAGTGGGAGCACAAGCGCTGCACTTTAACCAGTAGCTTGTGTAAATTGGGGTAACCAATAATTTGAAAATGTGGGCCACGAGTGGACCATGTTTGAGTCTGGCAAGCTCCAGATCTGCTACCAGGTTCCGGCCATTATCACATACGCCAACCTGCACCTGGGCCCAGGTGCAGCGGGGCAAAACACATTGCCATCTCATCCAGGATGGTATCCCTGACCTCGGAGGCAGTGTGCTGTCTGTCCCCCAAGCTGATGAGCTTTAGCACGGCCTGCTGACGTCTCCCCACGCCAGTGTTGCAGAGTTTCCAGCTCGTAGGTGGGGTCGATTTAATGGCGGAGGAGGAGGGTGGTGTTTCAGCACTCCTTCCAGGAATATTGGGCGGGGAGACAAGGCAGACCGCCATAGTTTGCGACCCGGTCCCAGCCTCAACTACATTCAGCCAGTGTACCGTGATTGAGATGTAGCTTCCCTGGCCGCATGCACTTGTCCACGCGTCGGTGGTCAAGTGGAACTTTGTGCAAAGCGCAGAAATTAGGGCCCGCCTTATGTTACGAGACACGTGCTGGTGCAAGGCTCAACTCACCCTAAGGGCCAAAAACACTGCTGGTAGAAGGCTGAAGTCACCTGAAGGGCCTCAATCTCTGCTGGTAGCTCAGCTTAAGGGCCTCTAACTTAATTTGGAAGGGCTCACGTTAAGGGCCAGAAAAGTGAATTTTGGAACGTCTTACCACATCACACACACACACAATGACAGTTCAGGGTGGGTACTGTTGGATTTCCCATTGCCTATTCCATCTGTGGTTGTCATGGGCAACGTGATTTAAAGGGGTGCTTGTTAATGTTTCTTTAGCTTAAATTTGGGTTTCTGTCCATCCAATTGGGGAAGAAAGAAGGTTTCCAGATATTTTCCCACTTTGATAGAGGTTTTTTTGAGTGTGGAAAGTGTGTAGTTTATAGGCTGTGATGGTGGGGTAATACTATAACTTGGGCGTGTTAGATGCCCCCAGACATGCTTCCCCTGCTGTCCCAGTTACATTGCAGAGGTGTTGTCATCATTTCCTGGGGTGTTATTGTGGACTTGGTGACCCTCCTGAGTCAATTGGTGGGTTCCCTTGAAACTAAGCATTTTTCCCCATAGACTATAATGGGCTTCGATATTCGTTCGAATAGTCGAATATTGAGCGGCTATTCCAAACGAATATCGAACAGTTTACTGTTCGCTCATCTCTACTTATAAAGTTTCCTCTTAATAATCCCCTACGTTATAATGTCCCGATAAATATGCCTCACCTTATATAATGTCCCCTTGAATATGTCCCCACATTATAATGTCCCCCTGAATATGCCCTCACCTTATAAGTTCCCCTGAATATACCCCACCCTCCTGGTGCTCTCGCAGTATAAGGCATCAAAAACTCTAATATAAAAATATAATTAAAATAAATGCAAAAAAAATACATATATCTCCCTATATTATAAAAATGAATTTCTGTCTGTCTGTCTGTTCTCTAATGCGAACCAAACGACTGGACCGATCTTCACCAAATTTGGTACAGAGATACTTCAGATACCCGGGAAGGTTTAAGACGAGACTCCAACTCGCTCGGACGTACCGTTGCTGAGATACAGCATTCCAAACACAATGCCCCCCCCCCCTTAGCCAATACAAACCTGCAAGTCTTTCACTCATATTCCAACTGCAATACACACGGTCACTCCACATGCACAATACAACACTGATATCCAAACTGAGATACACGCATCAGAGGATTAGATACACAGATCAGCACACAGTATCACACACCAGAGGATTAGATACACGCGTCTGCACACAGTCCCACAAATCAGAGGATTAAATACGTGCTTCTGCACACAGTTCCACATGCCGAAGGATTAGATACATGCGTCTGCACAAAGTAGCACACGCCGGGGGATTGGATACATGCATCTGCACACAGTACCACATGCCAAAGGATTGGATACACGCATCTGCACACAGTTCCACACACCAGAGCATAAGATATGCACATCTGCACACAGTACCACATGCCGTAGGATTAGATACGTGCATCTACACACAGTTCCACATGCCGTAGGATTAGATACGCGCCTCTTCACACAATACCACACAGGAGAGGATTAGATACGTGTGTCTGCACACAGTACCACACTTTGGAGGATTAGATACATGCCTCTGCACACAGTACCACAAGCCAGAGAATTACATACACGTCTCAGCACACAGTACCACATGGGGGAGGATTAGATACGCGCATCTGCACACAGTACCACATGCCAGAGGATTAGATACGTGCGTCTGCACACAGTACCACATGCCGTAGGATTAGATACATGCATCTACACACAGTTCCACACGCCGTAGGATTAGATACACACCTCTTCACACAGTACCACACAGGGGAGGATTAGATACGTGTTTCTGCATACAGTACCACACTTTGGAGGATTAGATACATGCCTCTGCACACAGTACCACAAGCCAGAGAATTAGATATGCGTCTCAGCACACAGTACCACACAGTGAAGAATTAGATACGCGCATCTGCACACAGTACCACACGCCAAAGGATTAGATATGCGCATCTACACACAGTTCCACACGCCGTAGGATTAGATATGCGACTCTTCACACAATAGCACACAGGGAAGGATTAGATACGTGTGTCTGCATACAGTACCACACTTTGGAGGATTAGATACATGCCTCTGCACACAGTACCACAAGCCAGAGAATTAGATACGCGTCTCAACACACAGTACCACACGCAAGAGGATTAGATATGCGCATCTGCACATAGTACCACATGCCGTAGGATTAGATACGTGCGTCTACACACAGTTCCACGCGCCGTAGGATTAGATACGCACCTCATCACACAATACCACACAGGGGAGGATTAGATACGCGCATCTGCAGACAGTTCCACACACCAGAGGATTAGATAAGCACGTCTGCACACAGTACCACATGCCGTAGGATTAGATACGCGCATCTGCTTACAGTTCCACATGTCAGACGATTAGATACGCACAACTTCACACAGTTGTACACGCCATAGGATTAGATACACGCGTCTTCATACAGTACCACATGCTGTAGGATTAGATACGCGCATCTACACACAGTTCCACATGCCGTAGGATTAGATACGCGCCTCTTCACACAATACCACACAGGGGAGGATTAGATATGTGCGTCTGAACACAGTACCACACTTTGGAGGATTAGATACATGCCTCTGCACACAGTACCACATGCCAGATAATTAGATACGCGTCTCAGCACACAGTACCACACAGGGGGAGGATTAGATACGTGCATCTGCACACAGTACCTCACGCCAGAGGATTAGATACACCTGTATGCACACAGTACCACACGCCAGAGGATTAGATACGCGCATCTACACATAGTACCACATGCCGTAAGATTAGATATGCACGTCTGCACACAGTTTCACTTACCAGAGGATTAGATACGTGCCTCTTCACACAATGCCACACGGGGGAGGATTAGATACACACATCTGCACACAGTACCACACGCCGGAGGATTAGATATGTGCATCTGCACACAGTACCACACCAACAAGGATTAGATACTTGCGTCTAAACACAGTACTACACGGGGAAGGATTAGATACAGCTTTACTCCAGGTATCCATAACAACTGATCACAGGTTTCTCACTGATATCCAAAATGAGATACACATAATCACATGACGCTTATGGACATACTCACAAACCACATACAAAATACATCATTGCAAAATTGGACATTTCTTATGGGGCCACTACACAAACATAAAATGTAGTATACCCGTGCGAAGCCGGGTCCTCCCTCTAGTTATATATATATATATATATATATATATATATATATATATATATATATATATATATATAGTGAGAGAGAGAGAGAGAGAGAGAGAGAATAGAAATGATATTATATTATATTATATAAGTGAAGAAACAATCTAGGATGTGTAAGATTGCGCAGCCAGGAGAGAAATATTCCAGATTTCCAATATTTCCTGGGGAGTAACACATTGCTCTATGGAAATATTTCACATATAAGGTTCTGCAATCCCCCTGCCCAGAATAGCTCACTACATTCTCCTTAGATAATGAACTCAACTTAGTAACAGATGGGAGTGAACGGAACAAAACGTCATCTGGAATGAAGATCTCACATTCAGCAACGACTTGACAAGCGCAGCAGATTCACCGTCCTCTGCTGCAGAAGTCTATACACTTCACAGCAGGTGAGGATCCTTAAAGAGGACTTGTCCCCTCTCCTGGCATTTCCGCTTTATTCCACCCTCTATAATGACAATTCTGTAACATATTCTCTTATAACGTTTGTTTCCGCGATCCTCTGTTACTCTTCCTGGTAATGTATTCCATATTGATCAATAACCGCGCTGCAGGGGATTGGGGTGTATATTGGTGAAGTGCAGGAAATCCAACCATAAGCTTTATTACTCCCTTCATAAGCCCCCTTTAGGTCCCCTCTCCACCCGTGTGCCTCAACTCAACGACTTTACGAGGTAGGAAAAAGCCATTATGGTATTAATGGTGATAATGTGATACATAACACATAGCAAGGTTGTAACGTAACACCCTGTGATCCCGGGCATGGACTCAGCTGTGAAGGGCATGGTAGGCATGTATCCAACGTCAATCCTACAAACAATAATACAGAAGATCATGTGATGTCAACAGAGGCCAGCGCTGTAAACATAGCCTAAGGTGAATGGAAAGTCATGGCATGTGACTGGGGAAGTGATCTGTGTTACACACTCGTGCGGGGCCGTTACCATAACACACTACAATAACGCACGTGGCCCAAGTGATATATACCGATGACCTGTTCTGAAATCAGATCATTGGGGTTCAACACTCAGCACCCCCACTGATCAGCTGATTGAAGAGGCCACAACGAATCCTTTTTGCAGGCCACGATGCCATGTTTAGCAGTCACATGAACTTTTTTCAGCTAAATCTTATTCAAGTGACTAGGACTGATCTGCAATACCAGGTCCCGCCAGTATACCATATGTGGCAATGTTCCCACAGATCCCTGTAAGCAGCATCCTTTGTCTATAAAACTGCATGCCCCATGTTTGCACCATTCATGTCTATTAGTCCTGGTACCTCACTTATTACTAGTGGAGACTACTCTGCGGGAGTCCCTGCACGTAATTCTACAAGGGGAGTATAAGGGTACATACGTTAGATTCATACTAGATTTTGTGTTCCCATCATTCGGGACCTGAAAGACTGAGGCCTTGTCCGCTTACAAAAGGCTATAATGGGGTCTGCTGGGTTTCTGCCCAGTTTCTCCCGGGTTTTATACTGAAAGTCCTCCTTGCAGGACTTTTCTCTCCTCGATTTTAAAGCAAATTCTGTGGCAAAGTCTCCTAAAGAGATTCCATCACAAGTGTGAATCGAGCCTCGGGATAAGATTTGTAATGAACACAAATAGGAAGTAACTTGTACTATGTAGTTCTTCTGTCTTCAGCTTCATATCTGTGGGGCAGCGGTCTCCCTCTCCTCACATATGCACTATAGATGAGTGAGTACTATTCAAAACGGTATTTTAGAATAGCACGCTCCCATAGGAATGAATGAACGCAACCGGCACGCAACTGGGCTCTTTGGTAAGGGGTAGAGTAGATGGCACATACAGTGTTGACCAAAAGTATTGGCACCCCTGCAATTCTGTCAGATAATACTCATTTTCTTCCAGAAAATGATTGCAATCACAAATTCTTTGGTATTATCTTCATTTAATTTGTCTTCAATGGAAAACCACAAAAAGAATTGTCAAAAAGCCAAATTGGATATAATTCCACACCAAACATAAAAAAGGGGGTGGACAAAAGTATTGGCACTGTTTGAAAAATCATGTGATGCTTCTCTAATTTGTGTATTTAACAGCACCTGTTACTTACCTGAGGCACCTAACAAGTGGTGGCAATAACTAAATCACACTTGCAGCCAGTTGAAATGGATTAAAGTTGACTCAACCTCTGTCCTGTGGCCTTGTGTGACCACATTGAGCATGGAGAAAAGAAAGAAGACCAAAGAACTGTCTAAGGACTTGAGAAGCAAAATTGTGAGGAAGCATGAGCAATCTCAAGGCTACAAGTCCATCTCCAAAGACCTGAATGTTCCTGTGTCTACCGTGCGCAGTGTCATCAAGAAGTGTAAAGCCCATGGCACTGTGGCTAATCTCCCTAGATGTGGACGGAAAAGAAAAATTGACGAGAGATTTCAATGCAAGATTGTGTGGATGGTGGATAAAGAACCTCGACTAACATCCAAACAAGTTCAAGCTGCCCTGCAGTCCGAGGATACAACAGTGTCACCCCGTACTATCCGTCGGCGTCTGAATGAGAAGGGACTGTATGGTAGGAGACCCAGGAAGACCCCACTTCTTACCCAGAGACATAAAAAAGCCAGGCTGCAGTTTGCCAAAACTTACCTGAGAAAGCCAAAAACGTTTTGGAAGAATGTTCTCTGGTCAGATGAGACAAAAGTAGGAAAAGGCATCAACATAGAGTTTACAGGGGAAAAAAGAGGCCTTCAAAGAAAAGAACACAGTCCCTACAGTCAGACATGGCGGAGGTTCCCTGATGTTTTGGGGTTGCTTTGCTGCCTCTGGCACTGGACTGCTTGACCGTGTGCATGGCATTATGAAGTCTGAAGACGACCAACACATTGTGCAGCATAATATTGGGCCCAGTGTGAGAAAGCTGGGTCTCCCTCAGAGGTCAGGGGTCTTCCAGCAGGACAATGACCCAAAACACACTTCAGGTCAGCACTAGAAAATGGTGGTGAGAGAAAGCACTGGAGACTTGTAAAGTGGCAGCAATGAGTCCAGACCTGAATCCCATAGAACACCTGTGGGGGAGGAGAGATCTCTTGGTGGCAGTTTGGAGAAGGCCCCCTTCACATCTCAGGGGGGACCTGGAGCAGTTTGCCAAAGAAGAATGGTCTAAGATTCCAGCAGAGCCTTGTAAGAAACTCATTGCTGGTTACCGGAAGCGGTTGTGCGCAGTTATTGTGTCTAAAGGTTGTGCTACCAAGTATTAGGCTGAGGGCGCCAATACTTCTGTCCGGCCCATTTTTGGAGTTTTGTGTAAAATGATCAATGATTTGACTTTTTTTTTCATTCTCTTTTGTGTTTTTTCATTGCAAGCAAAATAAATGAAGATATTACCAAAGAGTTTGCGCTTGCAATCATTGTCTGGAAGAACACAAGTATTATCTGACAGAATTGCAGGGGGGCCAATACTTTTGGCCAACACTGTACACAATACGTATAAGCAGGCACTGGAAGGCATCTATATTAAATATTTGTGGCCAGGCCTTGATACCAGTACCTGCTGTTCTACCCTGGTGACTGATCAGAAGGTTAGTCCAAAACGCACAGGTGTCTTTAGGACAAGTAGAGTTTTTCCAGCTGAGATTTTCCAAGTACTAGAGGCATGCCTGGCATATGGCATCACATGAATCCAAGTATTGTTTGTCTGGGCTGCTTTCCTAAGCAGTCTTGGCTTACACATCAAACACAAGGACTTGCACTTGACTGTGACCTACAGAATGAAGGACATATAACTGAACCTTGTTGCCAGTGACACATACACAACCTGCAGAGATAAGTGTGTTTGTGCCATTTGGTGGGACCTGCAGATTGTCATCCTGTTGTGTATCTGGTATCACAATAACAATCAATGTCCAGGGAGTTCTGGTGATAGGACGCAGGTTTACCTGGAATACCTGGAGTGCACGTACTTGAGGTTATGTGCTAATCTTATGTCACAAAATGTAGGAAAATAAATGCGAAAAAATGTGACGTCCCAAACGTTCAATACCTAGAAATATTTTGGGCACTCTATACCAACAACTGCACAGCCTGTAATAAACATATATGCAGGACCTTGTAAGGTGTGACATGCACCTATTATTGTTGAGGTGGGATAGGATGCCAAGCCTTTGAATTCAATGTACAAAAAGGATCCCACTGAAGATGTAGAGCTTGTCAAAGCGTGTTTATAACGCCGCTATTGAAAAAACCCTCCCTGGACCCATCCTGTGCTGCTAACTATCGACCCGTCTCTAACCTCCCCTTCATCTCTAAACTCTTGGAACGCCTGGTCTATTCTTGTTTAATCCGCTATCTCTCTGCTAACTCTCTGCTTGACCCCTTACAATCTGGTTTCCACGCTCTGCACTCTACTGAAACGGCTCTCACAAAAGTCTCCAATGATCTCCTGACGGCTAAATCCAATGGTTACTTCTCTCTTCTTATTCTTCTGGACCTCTCTGCAGCTTTTGACACTGTTGACCATCATCTCCTCCTCACTATGCTCCGCTCAGTCGGCCTCAATGACACTGCGCTCTTCTGGTTCTCCTCTTATCTCTCAGACCGCACTTTCAGCGTATCATTTGCGGGCTCTGTTTCCTCCCCTCTTTCCCTTGCTGTTGGGGTTCCTCAGGGCTCGGTCCTCGGCCCCCTCCTCTTTTCTCTCTACACAGCCCCCATTGGACAAACCATCACCAGATTTGGCTTCAGGTACCATCTTTATGCTGATGTTACACAATTATACACATCTTCCCATGACATCACCCCTGCACTCATACAGAACACCAGCGACTGTCTCTCTGCTATCTCTAATATCATGTCCTCGCTCTATCTGAAACTAAATCTCTCTAAGACTGAACTACTACTGTTTCCACCATCTAATAGATCTGTCCCTGATATATCCATTGCAGTCTCAGGCCTTACTATAACTCCTAGGCAGCAGGCCCGCTGCCTCGGGGTCATATTTGACGCAGACCTTTCTTTCACCCCTCATATTGAATCACTCGCACGTTCATGTCACCTCACCTCAAAAACATCTCCAGAATACGCCCTTTCCTTACCAGAGATACACTAAAGACACTTATTGTCTCTCTGATTCATTCTTGCCTTGACTACTGTAACTCCTTACTAATCGGTCTTCCCCTCACTAAACTCTCTCCTCTACAATCTATTCTGAATGTAGCGGCCAGGCTCATCTATCAGGCTAGACGCTACAGCGATGCCTCCGGTCTGTGCCAGTCACTACATTGGCTGCCTATTCATTATAGAATAAAATATAAAGTTATTACTCTCATCCACAAGGCTCTCCATAATGCCGCACCTCCCTACATTTCTTCCCTCATCTCTGTCTACCGCCCAACCCGTGCTCTCCGCTCACTCAATGACCTAACACTTACATCCTCTATTATCAGAACCTCCCCCGCTCGTATACAAGACTTCTCCCGAGCTGCACCACTTCTCTGGAATGCTCTACCCCGGACAATCAGATTAACTCCCAATTTCTACAGTTTCAAACGCAAACTAAAGACGCATTTTTTCAGACAGGCCTATCACAATTCCTAATGCAAACCCTTCTTGATGCCTTTTCAGCCTAACATATTTGTCCATGCTCTATTCACATGTTAAAGGACACTACTAGTGACGGCCCATAAAGCTTTGTTTGTGTAATGGCTGCAACCTCTATTACAAAATTGTCTGAACACTGTATAAGCAATGCCGCCCCTCCTACCTCTTGTGTCACCCTCTCTACCTCATAGATTGTAAGCTCTTGTGAGCAGGGCCCTCAGTCCCATTGTGTGAAATGAAGTTCTTTGTTTTGTATCTGTCTGTATCTGAACCCTACAAATTGTACAGCGCTGCAGAATATGTTGGCGCTATATAAATAAAATGTATTATTATTATTATAACGTAGTGTAATTTACAATTGTAGAGTACTAAATGTAACGTTTCGGCTCAACAAGCCTTCTTCAGACTCAGAGTCATCAGATATTATAAGTATGGAGATATGGAAGTTATGAGGTTAACCTTGTAAGTAAAGTAAGTACCGTGACCAATGTTTAAATCTAGGTCCTCCAATATGATTGGTAAGTATGAAAGAGTGTCTGGCACCTGTTATACAGCTTCAAGTGCGCCCTCTAGGTAGACTGATGACTCTGAGTCTGAAGAAGGCTTGCTGAGCCGAAATGTTGAATATAGTACTCTACAATTGTAAATTACACTACGTTATACTAATAAACACGCTTTGACAAAATCTACATCTTTAGTGGAATCCTTTTTGTACATATATCCAGGACCTATTACATCATATCGGAAACAAAAGGTGCAAAATCATTTTAAAACCTACTATTAAATGTTACACATACTGTAAAGAATTAATCTAAAACAGTAAGTTACTTTGTAATGTATATTATATTGATCATACATCCTGTATTATACCCCAGAGCTGCACTCACTATTCTGCTGGTACAGTCACTGTGTACATACATTACATTACTTATCCTGTACTGATCCTGAGTTACATCCTGTATTATACCCCAGAGCTGCACTCACTATTCTGCTGGTACAGTCACTGTGTACATACATTACATTACTTATCCTGTACTGATCCTGAGTTACATCCTGTATTATACCCCAGAGCTGCACTCACTATTCTGCTGGTACAGTCACTGTGTACATACATTACATTACTTATCCTGTACTGATCCTGAGTTACATCGTGTATTATACTCCAGAGCTGCGCTCACTATTCTGCTGGTGCAGTCACTGTGTACATACATTACATTACTTATCCTGTACTGATCCTGAGTTACATCCTGTATTATACTCCAGAGCTGCGCTCACTATTCTGCTGGTACAGTCACTGCGTACATACATTACATTACTTATCCTGTACTGATCCTGAGTTACATCCTGTATTATACTCCAGAGCTGCACTCACTATTCTGCTGGTACAGTCACTGTGTACATACATTACATTACTTATCCTGTACTGATCCTGAGTTACATCCTGTATTATACTCCAGAGCTGCACTCACTATTCTGCTGGTGCAGTCACTGTGTACATACATTACATTACTTATCCTGTACTGATCCTGAGATATATCCTGTATTATACTCCAGAGCTGCGCTCACTATTCTGCTGGTACAGTCACTGCGTACATACATTACATTACTTATCCTGTACTGATCCTGAGTTACATCCTGTATTATACTCCAGAGCTGCGCTCACTATTCTGCTGGTGCAGTCACTGTGTACATACATTACATTACTCATCCTGTACTGATCCTGAGTTACATCCTGTATTAT